>NC_134198.1:10928033-11090533 GCF_964188355.1 Buteo buteo | reverse complement strand
TTCTTTTCATCTGTTGCCTGAAAAGCATAGACAATTATATTAAGTGATTAATTGCAGGAATTGTGTGGCATATTCAAGACAAAAAAAAAGTGTCTAGAACTATAGTAAGAGTTTTGTATTGCAATTCGCAATAATCAAAGACAGGGAAAAAAGAAACCAAAAATGGGGACTAGCATTGAAGTAATAGGTTTTGTGCCAATTCAGATGGCCATTCAGATAGCTATCTGCATAAAGACTATCAAAACCTGATAAAGCACTAGAAAGGTACGTGGTATTTTCAAATATGCATTAAAAAAATCAAAATAATTCAAAACTATTTTTAGAAAGATCTGTATGGACTGTCTAAATAGGATCAAAAGTTTTAGTCTGAATAAGATTTCTGCACACTACAGTGGCATCCCATAAGAGGGTACAAGCTCCGTATATGCCAGTGCTTCACACATGGAGCACATACACTCTGGCATATGCCCAAAATGTCTTCCTATCTCTCCATCTAAGGCTAAAAACTGAACTACAAATTAATTTATCCTAATTAAATTATGAAATTTTTTGCTATTCTCTTTGTTCTACCAAACTGAGCAAATCACCACCACCACTCAATACATTACAGGAACACATTTCTTTCTTGATCATCTCAACCATTTAGATACAAACACAAATAAAAAGAGCAAGTGCAAGCACAAAACCACTATTACTGAATCTAAGATACTCTGCATTTATTTAAAAGGTGTTTGTTCCAACAACTCCATTCTGTTCAGAGAGTAATGGCAAAGAGCACACACATGACATGCCTCCCCATAAAATCTCTCCCTCATGGCTTTCTATCCTGAAGAGTACAGGATTTTTTTGTTGCAATCGTGGGCAATTGCAGGGAAGAATATAAAGCTTGAAGCACAATGTGTTAAGATTGGATTTCCATTCAATATGTCCCACTGTCCTTTCTGTCTTACATATGAATTCCCTGTAGAAGTGGACTTACGGTTGTCTGACTTGCCCAAGAACAAGACCTTTCTGGAGGCTGTTAGAAGCTGTAGTGGCCGAGTATGATCTGGTAGTGTCTCTGCACTAGCAGGTAGTATTCATTGTGGTGGGTTTCTGTCCTGTTGATGTGTAGTTTCTGCATTGGAGGTTTCAGGGCAGGATGAGGATGTCGTCTGTGGTTACTTTTACGCCTGTAGCACATGAAGAGTGTTCCAGCAGAACAGGATCTGGTGATTACATAGGGAGTATCTTTAATATCTTTCCTTGGCCCTTCATCTCTCTGTCTTTACATCTCTCTGAAAGTGGTTTTCACAGTAATGACTTTGTTTCTGTTCCCACTTCTTTCCTGTCTGCTCTCTTGTACAAGAAAGGACAGGAAACAGCATTCTTCTGGAGTCCCCAGTTCCTTCACCTCTGTTTCAGGACTGATGTGCTGGAAAAGTACAGTTGTGTAAGCCTCCGCAGGCTGTCAGTACTGCAGCTGTGCACTCTGGCAATGGAGCCACACACACATACCCATACATCGCTGCAGAAAAAAATCCAGGTGCTTGTGCAACATTCCAGGTATTAGAGGAGATGCTGCTGTTGGAAAGCTACTGCTTTACAGAGCTGCTGCCTGTCTTTCTGCCTGCCTTCCTCCCCTGTGGCCAGTGGTGGTGAGCAAGCTTAATGAAGAGGTTGCAGGACAACCAGCTCCTGCTAACTGGCAACATCCATTTCACACTGCAAGGATTCTGAAGTTTGGGATCTTGGCCACATGCATGCCCATGGCTTAGTGAGGAGCAGTAAACGGCTAGTGCATTTCAGTGAAACTGACTCCACTGAGTTTCTAGCAGGATGAAGGCACTGCTTCAATTTTCTGATGACTTTGCATAGACTGACTAGGGAGAGAATGATACTGATTACCAATTGCCTACAAAAGAGAAATGTTAAGTCTGTAGTATTTGCCATGTAAAAGGTCTCTAGTTCTTGAAGTGATTGTGGCTTTGCATTAATTGCTTGTAGTTCTATTTTATTTTATGATAACCTGTAGACATCTTTGCAAAACCACTCACTCGCTTCTGTGCCTTCCCCTATCCTACCCTCTCCCTGCCAAAAAGAAAAAAAAAAAGAGAGAAGTGAAAAAACAGTAGACTATCTCAGCAATGGCCAAGAGTGCTCCGAGGGAGGCGTGCTGTAGAAGGTAACATAAGTGATCTGCTGGCGCAGTTTTGAGCTTAATGTACAATAGTGCTCCTCAGTGAGTTAATCTCCTGGACAAAGCGTAGCCACTCAGCCCATAGGAAGAAATATTAAGCCTTGCTTCAAAACCAAGTCCCTGCATCTGGCAAAAAGCAGAAGTGTGTAAATGCAGGAAGATGCATTTAGCATTCAGACTCCTGTGGGAATTTAATTGGGGACAAGGAATAAGCATTGAAGCCAGTAATAATTTCTGTATTTGGAAGATGGAAATTAGGGGTAATAAATTTAAATAATGGCTAGAGGGGTTTTTTCCCCACACAACTTACATAAGAATTATTTGTTTTGCAAACCGTTGCATTTAGAGAGAGGTATAATATTCCCCTTCCATAGCAAAGTGAAACTGAAGCTCCTGTGTGCGAGTTTGGTGTGCCTGCAGTTGTTCAGTTCCTAGCATGTCCTTTCATGTGTGTAAATTCTTTGGGTCTTTTCTTGTCTTTTGCCTTATGGACAGAAGATGTGCTTTCTAAGGACAGAAGGCTTGATTCCGCAGTGCCCTGATGTGTCCAGATGTAGCTAGTCAGGAGTGCTGAGTTCCTGGCAGACCCAGAAGTGGTTCATGAGTGAATTGGGCTAAATAGTTTTCTATCCCAGGCTATATTCAGTAACTGGAGAAAATCTTGGGTTTGGCTCTTCTGTCTCCAACTGCTACCACAAACTTCCTTAACTATACACTGACAAAAATGAGGAAGTTTCAAATGTTAAGGTTGGTGAATGAATGAAATGTTACAAGGAACTGCGAATTTAGAGTTTTCCAGAGAATGCCATACATACACCACCAGATGTATTGTTTTCACCATGATCAGGGAGTTTGTATATTATTTGGGGATAGCAGACAGTCCCAGCCTTGTTATTCAATTAGAGGATAAAACCACTGAAATTAACAGCTGGAACTCAAATTCACTTTTCACCAAAATGTTGTTCTCCCTCTCAAAAATGTCGGTATTAAACATAGTGTCCCTAAACATTTTTTTTTGGTAAGAATTAAAAGAGCTAAATCTTGTGGCATTCATTCCTCCTTTCAAAATGAATACTTTGCAAAGTAAATTTCCATGTTTTTTTAAAGAACCCTTTGCATAACTTGCAGGCACTACAGTGATAGTGGATACATTGTCTAGAAGCTCATGAATTTTTTTTTTAGTGAAAGCATCATTGTTCTTACAAAGTACGACTCATTTTTTCCTCTTTTGGGCCTTTGGAGGATGAATGTATTGGTTATTGAAGGCCTATACTGGACCTCTGTGTGTGCTTACAATGTTGATTTGTAAGGATATGCAATGTGTTGTCCAGCTATAATGACTATGAAGATGCAAGTAACATGGTGAAGACTAGTAAAACAGGACATCTTCTTTCTACATCATCTTTATTGAACAGACCTTTGCAGGGGGAGGGCATGAGTACAGGTTTCTCTTGAAAATTCACATGAATATTTTTACATGCACATTTTTAATTCGGCTATTTGCATCTACAAATGTAATTTGGGCAGTTAGAGTTGATCAGCAAGTAGAAGTTAAGGCAAGGCAGTGTTCAGTAGCTGCTAAGGTATCTGTGAATTCCACAGTTCCAGATTTGGTTAATGAAAAAGGTGCCGTGTAGTTGACTGCTAAATCCTAACACTTGTGGATTTATATTCTCTATTTTAAATAATATGGCTTATTGACCCTTTAGTAGAAAAAAAAAATTCACTTACCCTCGGGATGTGTTTTGTGTCTTTTATACCTGTCCTAAATAGATTCCAGAATGAAATGACTAAGTTAGAAGCCTTTTGGCATGTATCCTACTAATGGAATTATGTATTTATTCTATTCTATTTTATATTGTGATGGTGCTTCTTTGATTTCCAAATAAAATTAAAATCCATGAAGACTCTAACTTTCAGTCTTGTGTGCTGAGAACAAGGGGGAGCTCAGTCCATTGACATGGAAGGAAGTTTGGAGTCGCCAATGAATGGAACTATACTTCTGCTTTAAATAAAATATAAATGGGTTACTTTTAATAGAGAACACCAGTTAAAGCAGTCTTAATTTCCATGCAGCTTTATCCTGCAGTTCAGAAAGGGTTTGTTGACACTATACAGAAGATAGTCCTACTCTTTTTAATTGCAGCAACCAGTTTTTTCTTAACCAAGACCTGTACAGCTTCTTCGTTTATACAAGTATTTTCTATTTTTAAATAGTTAAAGGGTTAGATCTTGTAATAGACAAAGATATTTCAATCCATCTCAATAAATATTGGTACATTTATGCCTGACCTGAAATATCTAAATTACTTTGATAAGAAGATAGCTTTCAAGAACCTTATTTGCTTCTGTCTTGTCAATTTTCTCTTTTTTATTCTTTTTCTTTTTTTCTTCCCCCTTTTCACTCTTAGCATGATTTGCATATGTTGCTTAAATGGATAGCACTGGAAAAAGATTCCCCCCCCCCCGCCACATATATGAAGGAAAAAAGATTGTCCTCTTTGCAACTGTTTTAGCATAATGTGTCTCTTGGGAAACAAGGAAATTAATCTATTTTCCCAATGTAATGTTCATATGCGTTGTGTTACGTTAGTAAGAAATGTCACATTATGTAAACTTTTAGAAAGTTTGCTGCATGAATCTTTCATATTTTGGTTACAGAAATGTATTTCAGATTCCATGTCTTAAATCACGTGAAATGTTAATAATGTTTTGAGATGTCCTTTAATATTGTTAAGTCTTTTTTTCAAAGTTAACCTGAATATCAAAAATAATTAAGACCATTCTGTTTTCTGCAGTACTTTGGAAGTTTGCTTGTAATATTCTGTGTTGAACAGGCCTGTGGTGTTTGGACCTACGAGCAGGAAATAACAGTGAGTCAGAAAAGGAGGCTGCATTTTTTCAACAGAAGAAAGCAAAGATTTCCATTAGCTAGCTGTTTTCTAATTGCTGTAGTGTTTATCTTTGTTCATTATTCCGACAGTCTAATTTCAAGTGACTGCCTTTTTTTTTAAACAGAATTCTTCTGGGAAAGCTTGTCTGTCTGGAAGGTTGTATCTGGGTTTCTCCCACCCCCTCCATATTTGAGAGCCAAATCCTGCAGCCCCTGATTTAAGGACTTCATTTTTTGTGAATTCTTGCTTAGGCAGGTTCTCATTGAAGTCAGTGGAAGTTTTGAGGATAAAGTATGAACTTCAGGCTTAAGATAGGCTATTTTAAGAGAGGGGATGTGAGAATTTGAAGGGATTTTGCCCCAAAAGCTCCTCATGTTTTAAAGAGCTATAGCTGAGTGTACCTCATTGTAAACAGACAGTGTGTTCTTTCAATAGAGGACTTGCTGTCTGGCAAAATCTGCACTCTGCCTCCATGAGCTATAAATGCCAGTTTTAAGCAAAACATGTCTTAGCTATAAAACACTCACGTGTAAACTTGTGAAGAGGTTTTATCTTTGTCTAGTTTTTATCGCTGTACCAACCTTTAATTTTCAAACTGAAGACTTGTAACCATCATGCAAGATAATGAGTAAGTGTTGAGCAGAAATGAAACTGAAACGTTACTCTGCTGGCTGCTCCATCCTTACGTCTTGTACTCAGTCTGGTACTTTTTTATGAATAGAGGGACAAATATTTTCTCTGAGCTGCCAAGATATGCCCAATATACTGGTCTTTCCAACAGTGAGTAGCAATTACATTTCTATAAGATGGGAGGGAGCCTTCTTGATATTTACATGGTACTGGGACCAAAGGAATATCTGGCAGATTTGAAGCCTGAAGTTATGTGGCAGCACTTTGCATCAGCATTCATTCCCTTGTGGTGCAGATTCCAGAGGGGTGTTCTAATATAACAGCCATTAAGGCTATCCCTTTACTTTAAATGTCATCTTACATTGATGCATTTTAAAATGGGGAACACAGACAAGAGGCATGCTTCATCCTATGGGCACAGCTTCCCTTTGCAGGGGTTTTGCCAAGGATGACAGTCATAACTATCATCCGTCTTTCCACAGAAATCTCGTCAGTGGAAGCTGCCTGGAATAACATAGCCTTCAGTGCACTGGTACATGCCTTTTCCAGCCTTCACTATTCAGTTAGAGAACCTGAAGTGATGGTGTGTTTTAGTGTGACCCCAAAACTTTGTTAGCTGCTATGCTACTGAGACCTAAACCTGGGACACTTTGATAAAAGCTGACATAGGCCTACCATATGTCAAGGCACTGGTGATGCTGCTTCCCTCCAGAAAAAAAAAAAAAGGCTGTCCCTGCACCCCTTTGCCAGAAGAAGCAGCACTGAGCTCCATGTCAGCACCTTCTGCAGTGGGTCACAGTAAACTCAAATACTCCACGCTCCTCTGGTTCTTCGTCTTTCTCCCAGGACAGTACAGAAGAAAAATCTCTTCAGCAACTGCTTTTCTTTTTTTGTCTTCTGTCTTCTTCTCTCCCTTTATACATTTTTTTTTATTTGTCATCCCCTGAAATACTGGGTTTTTTGTTTTCCCTTTCCATCTGATTTCCTCTTCTTATTCCCTTTGTCCTAACACTACTGCTCTTCGTGTGATGAGGTTGGCCAGACTCACGTTTCTTGCTGCTGAGACCCTGAGGGAATGGGGAAGTCTGAAACAGCACAGTTGTTTTTCAGCAGTTCTTCATATCTGTGCAGGTCACTTCCCTAGAGCATGCTTTCTCCTACTCTACTTGATAAAGACAAGACGACTCCCTCTTATACCCATGGGGGTGACTTGATGTCATGTTGGTTTCAGCGCAGCATGAAATCACACAAGCCCCTGGTGGGTTTCAGAGAGTCGGCTGGCATTAGTGTATGTGGGTGGGTGATGTTGTCAAAAATGTCACTGAGGCGTAACTGCCTCTGCTGATCCAATATGGGCTCTCCTTGGCGTGTGGACAAGTGGCTCTAAGCGTCCTTGTATAAACAATTTTCCTTCCAGCTCATGATAGCTCTCAGCATGAAGTGTGCCTCATGACTAATTTATTCCACCCACAAGATTGAAAAGCCAGTGTGGGTTCTCTGCTTACTTGGGCATTGGTCAAGCCTTGATACTCATTAGAAAAATAATAATAAGTAGATCTCAACAGCAAACTGAGCTTTACAGAACTTATACTTAAATCAAACCAGCATCTCTAGTTTTTATTTGTCTACACACTACAGAGAAGTGTGGGTGTATAGTGCATATAGACATATGCATCTCAATGTGCACTACTATGTGCATGAGCTGATGGGAAGCTATTTCATAGTCCTTAGTTTGACATGTTGGCATTCTCGGAGCAGTCAAACACACAGATTCTGATATCCCTCCTTAGCTCCAGAATTCAAATTGCCTTCCTACATTGGGGTTTAGATTGTTTTGCCTTGCTCTTAATTTCCTTCTCTCACGTCGTGATTTTTCTTTTAACTCTGCTTTCCATTGTTTTCATAAAGAAGTTGGATGCCTTGTGTTACGTGCCTAACCCTGGACTGTATTCAACTCAAATAAGATAATAAAAACATAGTCTAGCAAATATGAGCTTAATTGCAGCGATATCAAGTATTATCCAAAGAAAGCAGAATGCTAACTCCTAATGCAGTAGAAAGAGAAATGCATTGAGTACAAAACCACATTATTTTATTATAGTGAGCAGTGTAAATGTTTGAAATATTCTGTGATATTGTTTTTAAGTATTTTTAGTACTCTGCTGCTAACATATTTTTCACATGGACAATTGTGAGTTCAGTGCTTTATAGCTTAAGTAAAAATTCTGCTAAGTGAAAGGTGTGTTAAAGTTCTGGGATATTATTAATATATTCATGATATATGAAGCTTTACCACGGCGTCAAAGATGTAGTATAACTTGGTAGTAATGAAACACTATCAAATGTTCTTGTGTAGATTACAGGGTCAGTCAGGCAGTGATTGTCCCTATATTTTTGTAGAGCATCTAGCACAACAAAGACCAGGCTCCTTGGGAAGTATTGTGATCATTTTTTTTCTTAAATAACATTTACTGCTATTTGCAGAATACCCTTAATGTTCACTCCAAATTGAACAGGATAGCAAAGTCATAGCAGCTAGAGGAGCTGGGCTCCCCCACCCTCTAAATGAAAGCTGATACTGCAATTGTGACTTCTTTCACCATGACTATTAAGGCTAATGGGAATAAGGCGAAACCCAGCATGAATGGTATGTGTGCCTAGAAGGGCAACTGCGAAGTGTTCAGCTCCTTGTTTTAGTTTGGCACACTGAAATTTGTGCTGAACAGAAATTAGTTTCTTATCTTGACTCTTAACTGCATTGTATGCCAGGTGCCGTAGCACGCACTTCTATTGTTTCTAACAAATTACTAACTGGGGGTCTAAGTCTGACAATGGAGAGCACCAGCACCTCACTTCTGAGTAGTCAAATTTGAATGAAAAATACTTCGAGAATCCTTCTTTCAGAAGAAAAGATTTACAAGGCCATGAGTGTGTGTGAAGAGAAAACTTCACAGGGCCTCATTGTCTATGCTTCCTTGTTACTGTTCTCGAGCAAGATACTGAAAGTGAGTACATTCAGGATACCTGCATGCAGGATTCCAGGCAAAGCCAGAAAGCCACTGAAAAGACTCTCGGGGTAGAATTAATCTCAATTAATTTTATATACTTGGATGTTTAAGTTTGTCACCTTGGACAGTGAAGTAGATTTGAGACTTCAAAGGAATCATATACATCTGTTCTGTTTAAAATACTTATCTTGAGATTAATTGCCCCATATGGCTGCCCGTTTCTTCTTATTGACTAAGACGATGCCAGGGAGATACCTAAACTGGGGCAGACAAATGCCATCCCTGATGACATGGTTGGGACTCAGTTCAAGTTTTACTCCAGGTAAGAAATCTGGTAATGGTATAATCAGATTGTACCTAACTATCTCTGAATCTCTCCAAAATGCAGCTTCTTTTCCAGTGTGCGTTAATTTGTAAGCAAAGGATACAAATAACTTTTTTTCCTTATATTTCAATAAAGGCTCATAAAGTTTCAATATCATAAAAATTAAAGCACTTTTTTTCCTCTTTTATTTGCGTACAAAGTTATTTTGGTCATTGCACTGGAAAGATCTCAGAACAGATGGAAGCTGGAGCCACAAGCCAACTGATTTGTTGTGTGAATCACTTCTCTTTCCTTGCTCCAGGTTCCAGTGCAGTGGTCCGATATGATCACGCTGAAAACCAGGATGACCAATTATGGCCTACCTAGGTACCAGTGGCTGACCCATGCTTGGAATTTCTTCCAGCGGGAGGTAAGACGACAGTTAATTCATCAGCTGAAGTAATATGTGCTTGGTAAATGTTATCTGCTAAAAGAAAAGGTTTGGTTTTAAGTGAATGGGTAAATAAATGCAAGTTCATTTAATGTGAAACCCTGTGCAGTGATGATATCATTTAACATCACTTGATATCCAACTCTTGAGCTTTTGTAGGGCCTTAAGATGCTAAAACACCAAAAAAAGGATATTACTAAGTTCAGTTAAGTTGCTACACTGTCTTCTCCTTTGCCAGTGGGGTTAGGACACCAACACCTTTTAGGATTATTACAACATATAAGAATATGATGTATATAAAATTAAAAATCTGCAGGTAAAATAAAGTGAACATTTCTATATGCTGCTTTAATATTAAACTGTGCTCTCCTTCCTGTAGTCTGTTAGTTTCCTTTCACGGACATACGTGTTTAGCTGGAAATGAGTGGGAAAGAAAGTTTCCAAAAAGATGCCAACATTGTCTCTTTGGCTGAGGTTTGAGAAAGTGATCAGGGTTTTTATTTCCTTTGACAGGGGGCGGGGAGCGGGAAACGAACCAAAAAGCTTCCTTGTGTATTCACAGCTTTGCCCTCTAGCCTACTAAAATTCAGAACTGTTTTTAAAGAATGAAGTATTATGTTACAAAAACATGGAATTGCCCAAGGTAAAACCCATTAACTCCAAATATAACTCATGTGCAGGAAAAGAACTCTTTAAATGCCTGTCATTGTGCTGCCCTTGTTGAAATGTTGAAATCTATCATTGTTGCACAGATTTCCTGTTTATTTAAACATTTCCTGGCAGCACTTGGTTAGTCTGTATTTATACTAAAACCTGAAAGAAAAAGTGAGGACCACATGAGGTTACCACCCCCCACCCCCCACCCCAGTCCCCTGCACTGGCTGTGCAAGTGCTCTGTGAAACCGAGTAATTCTTCATACACAGGCAGAGTGTTTGTGTCTGTTCTGTATCTGAGGTAATATAATCAAATGATCTTGATTTCCTTGAATAGAGCTGTTACTGTATTTTGGTTTAAATGTATAGGTTGATTAAATTAAAAGCTGCCTCTTATCCTCCTGGTTGTTGTAGTGTTGTCATAATGGCTGGGTTTAATATGAATATTAGTAATAAAACTTCAACTATGCCTTAACTCTTCAGGGGGAGAAAAAGTTCCTTTTAGAAGGTAGATTTCCTATATTCCATCTCTGACCAGAGGAATGATTTGGGGAGAGTTTGAAGTGAACTGAGAAGGCTCTTTTACAGCTCATTCCTATTGGTGGGCTCTCATTTTTATTCCGTCTAGTCATAACTCAGATGGTGGATGTGTGAGCCTTCTATGTTCTTTATGCCTGAATGAGCATTATACTTGGGGCCCTTCTTCAGTCAGCATTATGGTTTCTTTCCTAAAGAAAAAATTTATAACTAAAATTTTATTCCCAAATATTCAGCCTGATCAGCTTTGTGCTCGCTCTTCTGTATCTTTTAACATCTGAGAGAGATGGGAAATGTGTTTTCCCCCCAGTGCCCTTGCTGGTCTAATATCAGAGTTGTGACTGTGCTAAGGAAGATGGGAAGGGTCAATTGAAGTCAGGAAGGAAGAACTGAGTGGGGGGAAGAAAAGGTTTGAGAGCGTTTAACGAGGTGGTCTTTGCAATTACAACGAGAAGCCAAAGCTTGAGCTTTCCATGCATAGAAAGTCCCGGGTTGGGAGGATTTTGACTGACTAACAAACTGATAAAAACAGAGACATTAAAGCTGTGGTGAAAAAGGAAGAAGTGAGATTTGGAACAGGATGGCTGAATTCAAGGCATCGTGTGTGCCAACGTGGTGTGTGAGCACTGATCTGCTCGATTGTGACCGAGTAATGGTGTGGTATACAGGACTGTGGCTCTGAAGCGTGTAAGGGGGGCAAATGTTCCCAAGCCCGTGGGTCAAAGGAACCAGGCAATGACTTACAAACACTCAGGCTGGTACTGGAGAACATCCAGACAGAATAAAGCACCATCTTATTCCTGCAGCAAGGCTTTTTTTCAGTCATATCAAGTCCCCATCCAATGCCTAAGAAAATCTAATGTAGCTGCTTCAGCCCTTTTTTATGTGAAAGCAGCTAGGAATGTAGTAGGCTGGTCGTTTGGCTTTAAATCTCTCAGTGTGCTTTGCAGAAGAGAAGACAGGTTGTTAGTCCTGGTGGTTTTTATAGCCAATTATGGCTCATCTGCTTTGCAGCCAGACTTCCTGCTTTTATGGTTGATTCTATTGCAGTGTTTATTTTAGTGTGGTACCCCTTCGTTCCATTTTCCTTTTTCCTTTCAGTGTTTGTGATTTCTATACGTTTTTTCTCACTTTTAAAATCTTCTCTTCTTTTTTCTGTATTCAGATGAATCTATGCTTTTTCTCATCTAGTTTTCAGTAGATGTGTCCACAGTTGTAGCCTTGCAGGAGTAGTCCTCACTAGTAAGACCTTAATCATAATTTCCTACTACTTCCTTCAGCCACAGGTATACTTACTCATTAGCCACCCTTTTGACATGCAATTATCATGTGTTAGTTCCTTGTAGTAAGGATAGCAGAATTACAGGGTAGGACAATTTCTGTGAAGCATCCTTTGAAGGAGCAGTTGGGATTTAAATGACAGAGCAGTATCATTGGCTGTTTCTGAGGTGTTCACTGGTCACTACATTAGATTTTTCACCTTGCTTTTGTGTCAAAGTACAGCAAAAGAAGATATGTGGAAGCTCTTGTAGATTTTTTTAGTCCTACATAAATATTTTGAAAGTTGTTAATAGGAATTTATTTAGCTTTTTTGATGACCTACTTTTTCATAAAAGTAGCATCATTATTGCTGATCTTGGCTAATCCTTCCTTTGCAGTTTAAATGTTGTGGGGTGGTGTACTTCACAGACTGGCTGGAAATGACAGAGATGGACTGGCCGCCTGACTCCTGTTGTGTCAGAGAGTTCCCAGGATGCTCTAAGCAGGCACATCATGAGGATCTCAGTGACCTTTATCAGGAGGTAAGAAGAAAAATGTGGATATTTTGGAAGGCTTTGTAAAGTCTTCCCGATCCAGTCATTTTCCAAACTCAACACTTGCAGTGTGGCAGAAAGGTTTGTAGAGTAATTGTGTTTATGGAAAGTGTTTATTGTGTTTGTTTATGTTTAATTTTTATTAATGCTGAAGTGGGGGGAGGAAGGAAGAAGGGAACGAACCCACCCAGCCACCCTTACCTTGGAAGTGAGGTAAGGTAGTAGCAATGCAGTTAACATCTGAGATATGCTTAAACATTGAGGTATTTGTTTTATATTGGTTAGGTTGGAGATTAATTTTTTTATTTTTTGATTGGAGCAAATTTTGTTTTGGTGTAATGTCCTGTCTCCAGCTTGCCAAACTAAGAGAAATTCTATTTACCCTATGGTAATGAGGACTCTAGTGGTCTGTACAGTGAAGGATGCTTTTGAGAAGTCCTTTAGAAGATGAGAGCTCTCTCGCTAACAGGGCTCACGCAAGGAGACAGGTAATTCAGTTGCTCAACTGCGAGCCTGTATAGAAACTTTGCGTGAAAATGCTCTTTTTCTCTAACTCTTCTACATTACAGTATGATTATTATTTTAAAAGAATTAAAAAAAACCCAAACTTGAAAGTAGGATGGGCTTATTTGAACTCAAAGTCGGTAAGGGAGGTGATCATGGTAGCAAGTCATTACTGTTCTTAGGGTGAAAATTACAAAAACAAGTAAATATGTTCTCTACTAAAACTCTTTTAACTGTTCTTACAAAAATGTTGCCTAAAGTTACCTTTATCTGGAGACTGCTTTGCTACTTGCTATTTTTTTTATGCTAACAGACCTCTGAAGACCTCTAATTGTACATTCAGTAATGTCAGAATGACCAACAGTCCAGGCAGTCCAATAGCGACAAAAAGCATGTCTCGGTCAAGTAGTTACGAGGATCCGAGAAGAGGTGCATTCTTCATTTGCTTGCTTTCAGAGTAATATAGGGTACATAGGAAGGAGGGTGGGTCTGAGAAGCGTGCTTTCGGATGTTGCAGCATGAACATTTCTCCAGTGGACAGTGCAACTCCTGCATTATGGAAGAGCACCCAAAGAACTGTTTTATCTTGTCCGAGTCTCTTACTGCTCTTCAAGACTCCTGCAAGTGTCTACTACGCGGCTCTTGTTCCAGAGTTACGGAGAGATACCTCTGAAGCAGGGGAGATTCATTATATAAACAAGCCAAGAAGAATATTAGCTATTGCCAGGAAACAATCAAGTTTTGGGGAAATGGCATCACTGACATGGAGTGATTTGCTAGGTTTGTATGGCATTGATGCTCTGAGCAGAAATTACGTAATCTATTCTGGGCTTTCAGACCTGCATCCTAGGCCTTGTGTACTTCCCCGAGGAAGAGAGAAGATAGAGCTGCCAAAAGGCAGGTGCCTCAGAAGGCTGGTCTGTGCTAGGGAACCTTAAAGACAGCAGCAGAGGCTGTTTTCTTTCCACCAGCTACTTGCAGAGCCTCTCCTGCCTTATGGCAAGGCTTGCAGCACTGGTTACACTTAAGAAGTGTCAGTCTCTGAATGGGAAAGCCATTTGGGCTTCTTCTGGGGCCTGCCAGTCTCTCTCACATTCTTGGAGGAGAAAGAACTGTGACTCACTCTGCAATAATGCTTGCTTTTTGTAATAGTGTGCCAGTATTGATACCGTACAGACCAACTCTGCCGTAGAGAGCCCTCAAGGAGTGCAAATGTACAGAAGCTGCAGAATGTTCATTTGCCCCGAGCATCCTTCCTGTTTATGTGAAAAAGCAAGAGTATGTAAACAGTGTCACTCAATGAAAAACTAATTTTTGAGCTCAGGATGCTGAAAAATTTCTGAAAAGGACTACTAGTCACTGCAGTGTCTTGACAAAACTGCAAGGTTTTCTCATGTCATCTCTTCTGCTAACACTTCATTCCCACAACCATATTCCAGGAAAGTGATTCTCTGCGCACTTCGTATGCTCAGGTTCTTTTGGTTCTACTTGGAGGAAATTAATAGCCAAAGATGATGATGGTATAGAACATAACGGCTGTATTAAGACCAACTTGGTAAAGGCAAAGGCTGCCTGGCTTTTTTCCTGGAAGAAACCTAAAGGGCACATTTATGGTTCTTCCCCTACCATACCCCAGAGCATTTTGGATGGATTCAGCTCTTAGCAAATTTATTTTTCATTCTCAACTGCAGAATCCATTCCAAAAAGGGACAGGCTGTGTTCTGTTTTACCAGCCACAAAAATACTCTGTTGCTCTTTGAGATATGTAAAATATTTGGTTGGCAAAACATTTTTTTTTTCCATGGTGCTTGCCTGTGGGTTTTCTCACAGGCTCGTACAGTATACTTGCTAATATGTTTATCAATATTGTGCAAAACCAACTTACACTTGCAAGGCTAATCTGTCTGAGTTCTGCTTTGGAGAGTTGAAGGAGAAAAGCTTTTTTAGAAAGTGATTCAAAACAAACTCACATAGTCTGGTGGTTTGAGAGGGAGACTGATGAGATTAGCTTCACTAGCCTAAAATTGGCTTGTGTAAATGCTTCGCAAGTCCATTCTGGTACTTCAGAAAAATTCTTTGTAGTACTTCAGAAAACTGAAGTTCGGTTTGGGTAGGATTAATAAAATTGTTTTGTTGTAGCTGTGCTGTAATTTTCTGCTGGGATCTCAGAGCTTTCTGTAGTTGAAGTTGGAATCCTTCACAATACAATTTTGGTAGAAATAAAGGTGGCTTGCTTACAGTTCTGCTTGAGAATATTTTTGGCAGGAATCATGTTTCCCCTGCTGGATTTTGAAAGCTGTTTTTCAAATCTGTTAGTCTTCTTGGAATGCTTTTATTCTGATGAGCTTCACCTTTGGTGCAGTTCATGGAACAGACTAACCTTAGAAAGAACATGGTTGTGAGGGAAGTGTGCCAGATGATGATGTGGCCTCGGAGGTTTATTGTGGTCTGAGGACAAGGCGGGGGAGCTCTGCCCATCTTGTGATCGGGAACTGTAGCCTAAATAAAATGATTGGTAGGAGTTGATATCTTCAGAAAAATTAAAATCTCACGTTCAACATTTTTTCTTCTGTTTTCTAGCATAATTTTGAGTATACTCAAAATTGGAGTATACAGGAGATCTGTTGAATGTACTGATGGTTTATCTTTTCTACTCTGAGAAGTGCCTTATTTAAGATCTGGTCCTTATTCTATGATGTTGCAGTAAATCAGAAATATATGCTTTGTTTCCATTTTAAGACTGAAAATATAAAATGGCCTTTGTAGTAAATATGGATCAGGCCTTTAATCCATAGCTCTGCAGGAGTTTCAAGCTAATTCTTCTGAATGATAGCTGCGAAGTTTTATACTTTTTCTGAGTTGTCAACAAGAGCTCCCTGTTTAGTGACAAACTTTTCCTTTTGCCGAGGAAAGTATATTTACGTACTCTTTAGTTGCACACTACCAACTATGAATGTGTTGCATAAGCAGAACTAAAATGCATAAATGTGAGGATAACAGGGGTGCTTGGATATTTCTCAATTTTGAAACTGATTTTGAACGTGTATTAGAGCAGAACTGTAAGAACATCATTAAATGGAGGGAGGCAGTCTATCTAGATTGGGCATAATTTGTCTCAGTTATGTGTCTGTACTGCAGGAGATGTAGGCATTAATGTTATTGCTCTCTGTTAATGGATGTTTCCTCTAGGCAGTGAATGAACTGAATTTGAATACTGCTGTGGTTGAGCATTTTTAAATTGTGACCAGCATGTACCTTCATCCCTTGAAGTTATCAAAAGTATTAAAATGCAGCCAGTTTCTCTGTAATTAAAAACAAATTTGGAAAGTAGTATAATTACAACACTGTCTTCTAGTTGAAGGAAAAGAGACACCAAAGTGACAATTTTGTTCCTCATCAAGTTCAATTACATTGCTTTTGCTACAGTGTTGGTTTTTTTCTTTTCAAATTTCAAAGAATCCCCATTTATTCCTTGTTCTGTGTCTAAACTGTGTTAGTGTTTAGAAAATGACACAGTGAAATGATGAATGGAGCAAAGACGTTGAGATCCTTTAACTTACTCTGGTACGATTATCATATAGTACATTAATTTTATTTAGATCCTAGACAAAAATCTGTTGACTGCAGTGTAAATTTTGTGTGTGAGGCAGGAATTGGGCCTTTCATCAAATATATTCAGGACTGTAGCATTTTAAATTGTTGGCTTTGGGGAATTTCAGTGTGATTGAAAAGTGTTATTTATCATGTCCTATCTTCAGATTCTGTCACTTGGATCAATTGTTTTTTTTTCATAGAAAAGCTGTAAGAAATATGTAGTAAGGTTATAAATGCAAAAATGACATTTTGAAGACAGTGCCCATTTTGATGGGTTCCTGATGTTCTCTTCTGGGACCACTGCCTGTTAGTATTCGTGGTGTTATCCCATTCAGTTTGTTACTATGAATTTGCCCTTGCTGGCTGTATTCCTTTGATTTTCGTACTGTGAAGCCCTGCAAAGTTTAGAATAGAGAATAAGCATTGGCCAGAGTAGCTAGGGGCCCTCTCTTCAAGGTTTTATCCTTTCTGTGACTGGGCATCACCTTTCCTGAGCAACAAGCTTGTGTTTGCACTGGATCCTTGCTGCCTTACAAGGGCTTGGGAGCTTTCCTGAAGCCTTGTACAGTAATTAGTTGGCCACGTAAGCAAACTGTGGAGCATGCACTAATGGTTTGGAAAAAGCTAAATTTCCATTTCTGGGAAACCTCAACTTGTGGTGTTTTAACAAAGTTTTCATCAGACTTTTTCTGCGTAGGTAATAATTACTGTTATTCTGTAAATAATTGCAGAGGTGGTGTATGTGACCATCTTTCTAATACAGCGTGTGGACAGTCAGCTCTTTGGAGGAGGGTCTAGCTGCCTGCCTGGGTTTGTGCAGAGCCTGATGCAGGGCGGGTTGTTACAGCTACTCTCACAGCAGTTCGGGACATTACTGTGCTTTAAGTAGTAACAGCCCAGTACAAGATAGGAGGCAAAACTGGATCTTGGTATAATACCATCATAATAATTGACAGGGAAGTTTCTACATTCAGATCAGAAATTAAGCCAGTTAAATTTAAAATACAGTCTATGGATGGGGTTGGTAGGTGGAGTGTAACTAGCACAAGTGGATATGCTTTTTGCAATGAGGAGATTCTTCTAGTTCAAGAATAAAAAGCAAGAGTAATGCCACATGTATGTGGTATTATTACCACTAAGTACTAAAGAAAGTCTGTTTCTACCTCCTGTGTTCTGGAAATTTGTCAGAAGTCCTCTGTTACAGGTTTTTCTGTTCAATGCTCCTTACTCAAGCAGTATCTGGAATTTAATGACTTTTCTACTCCCTAGGGATTTTCTGCAGAACTATTAAACTGGCATACGAGTCCAGATAAAACACTAAAAGAGAAAAGGTGGGAAAAAAACACTGACGAGGTTATGCAGGGCTGTAGATCTTTCCTAGAATAGTGTTTTAACTTCAGATCATGGTATTATTTGTAGAAAAAAAAATCTAAAGAGTTTAAAATAATTGACAGCCTTGAAGGTCTGCAATTTAAGGAGAGAGACAAGATGATTAAGAGGATTTAATGGCTTTTAAACCTTTGCAAAACCAGTTGAGCTTCTTTAAAAATCAGTGATAGTTGATAGGAACTCAGATCAACTTTGAGTGATTTCTGAATTGAAGAGTAGCAGAGATCTCTTGGAGCTTGTTACATGCAGTGAACTCTCAGTGTATGAGAAAACTTAAAAGATGGCATTATGGAAGCCATTAAAAAGTAGGCAAAATAATTTTCAAAGTATTGTTTGAAGGAGGTGAGAGAGAAATTTTGGGGAGCCAGAAAAGCCAGTACTAGGTAGGATGAGCTAAAGCTTGGGAACCGCAAGCCAATTAATACTGACTAACTTTTTAAAATCTATTTTTGTTTCATAGGGATGCGGTAAAAAAATTTACACTTTTTTGAGGGGGACGAAGCAATTGCAAGTGCTGAGATTTCTAGGAATCTCTATTGGAGTAACGTAGATCCTGACTATGATCCTCACTATTACTTTGCTGTGGGCTCTGTACTATGACAGAAGGGATCCTGGGGCGGATCAGATCATGGCCCTGAAGAGCGATACCTCGCAGCAGCTGTCATGTCATTCCGTGGAGCTACTGAAACCAAGCCTGACAAGGATCTTTGAACATACATCCATGGCAAACAGCTTTAATACACACTTTGAAATGGAAGAGCTGTAGTAGGTGATGCAATGAATCTGAGAAGTCACTAGAGTTTTAATAGGTTTTTGTTATTTTTATTCTGTTCCATCAAGTATGCCAAATATACCAGTCTTTGTATGCTTCAGAAAACAGCTAATGAATGGAAGTGAAGGAGGCCAGCATAGCAAGAAGGATAAGCCTGTCAGCCTCTTAGCCATGGCCTCAGCCATGAAACAGAGTTGATTTTGTTTGTTTGTTTTTTTAAAAGGCACTCATTCGCTGGGCACAGTAGTATTTAACTTATTGTCACAAGCTGTGTGATGTGTAAAATACTGATTCATTCACAGGTAGACAAACAGAACCTCTAAGGAAGCATCACGGGAAAGGAAGAGAAATATTCGTCTTCTGAAGAAATGAGTGTGCTTTGGACAAACAAAATGTGACTTCAGTTGAAATTGACTTTTACATTTTTAATAAGCCATTTGGAAAATGTCTTAATCAGGGATCTATGTATATATAATTGTGTGTCTTTGTGTGTGCATGGAAAGTAGAACTACAATTCAAGTCAATACTTGGATTTAAAAATTTGCAAGAGTTGTAAAAAGGGCAAGATTTTCTTTTTTCTAACAAAACCTTTAGCCTAGCTGTTGTTGTTAAAGATGTTCTAAAACTTCTATTTTTATCTAACATAACTGTTTAATTTTTAATTTTAAATATAATAAACAGGGATTGAAAACAAAACTACAACTCTGGACAATAGACTTTAATTTTCTGAGTAATTCTGGAGAATTCTTTTTTGAAACAGTTTGTTCTATGGACTATTTCTTAGTGAAAAGAAAGAAAACCTTAAAAATTATTTCCAAAGTGGGAATCGATACGGGAGTAGCACATTTTTATAGATAAATCTTTTCTCCTGTCTGTGACTCCCCTGAAGGTAGAAAGAAAAGACTACAAGGAAAATGCTTACAGTTCTGGATGCTATTGCAATAATTGTAAAAGTACATAAGGAGAAATTATACTTTGATGGTTTCTTCATTAAGAGCTCTCTAGTGGCTTAAAATGACAACTAGAAACAGTGTTAAAGTGTATTTATTGAGGTGGGGGAAGTGCATTTTACTGTATTTTTATGAGCAATGTTTATATCATAGGATTATTTTTACAATTGGCCACGCTCCTGAAATATATATTTGTTCCACTGAGTACAGTAGTTTGTGGCAAATGGGTTTTTACATAATATTACATTTTAAAAATTCTTTCATTTGTTTTGGAATATGTAAAAGAAAAAAAAAAGCAAGGTGTGATTTGGTAGACAATAAAATTACTTTTGTCTTAAATTCCATAATGGCTTTCTTATTTTGAAGTCCTAGAGTGTGAATGCTTTGGGTGGGACTTGGGAGGGTCCTCCTGCTTGTGTGAGTTAATTTGACATGTCTTTACCTATTCCACTTGCTCTGTTGTAGAGAAACTGCATTATAAATTTCATTTTCTTTTTTTATTGCTTCTGAGAGAGCTTCTTAAGGGCTCATGAAAGTAAACTCTTCAGGTGTGTGGGCTGTTTGTTTTTCAGCAGTCTATATGCGGGTGTAATTATTTCACAGGTAGTATTGCAAGCAAGATTACCTTTCTGCTTTTGTACCTCTCCTACAGATGCTAATACTTACTTTGGGAGGTAAGAAAAAGGCTAAAGGACAGACCCCCCCAAGTTTTGCTTGGAGTGTCTTTGTCAGAAATACTTTCTCGTGCACCATGCGGGAAGCCTTGTTGCCCAGCGTTACTGCAGCCTTCCACCCTTCCCACTGCTCAGCCTGGGCAGCGTTGCTGCAGCTAAGGGTGAGGTTCCTGTGCAGAAAAAGAGTAGGTGCCTGAGAAAGCCTGGATGTAGACCAGCTCTAGACTTCAGACTGCTACAGAGACCTGTGATGCTACATAGTGGATTGAGCCATTTTTGGGTTTTTTCCCCTATTTAAAGAAAACAAACAAACAAACAAAACCCCACAACCAAACAAACCACAAATTGTGGAATCTTTTGATTGTGGATTGCATGGATTTACATGTACACAACTACACTCAGCTGTGGATTACAGCTGAGTGTAGGGAATTTCACCATAAGTAATGTAAAGAAGAGCCGCGAGAAGTCCTGCACTTTGTCCAGGAAACCCTGACGCTTAAACTTTTCCCCAAGGAGTGTCTGTGGAAGCTCCCTTAGCCATGCTTCATCTACCCCAAGTCCTCCCATGGGAGGAGGACTCCCCACGCTACCAGTGAGCATTGCCTCTGTATCCTCTCGTGTTGGGGAAGGAGCAAACGCAGCAAGCTGGGCTGGGGAGGTTCATTGGAGAAGCCCACAGCTAGAATTAGAGATACTGCCAGCCCGGGTCATTTGGCTGTAGGCTTCCCAGGTGGTGAGGAAGCACTGCCGTTGGGTGTAGGCAGGTTATTTTAAGAGCAGAGGGAACGTTTGGGGTAGGGCTCCTTTGATACAGGACCAGCCTCCCAGGAGAGTGTTTGTGGACCCCCGTGACAGTTGGGGTCACTTGGGCTTGGCTACCCAAATCCTGAGCCAGACAGTGTTCAGTGTGGGGCTGGTGTCGTTAGGGGAAAGACCCACACGCCAGGAATGCTGGAAGTACTCCCTTCCCTAGTAAGGACTACTGAGAAGTGTTCTGGGAAGGAATCCTTCTATTTTGAGTATCGAACCACACTTGCTGAAATAGGTCTCAACTGTAAATTGGAACGCTTTCAAACTTTTTTCTTTCACTGTGCTCAGGCTATGAGGGGTCTCTGTTTTTCTGGGGCTTGTTCAAAGAGCCTTAAAATTGATTGACTGGGCTGCTGCGAGCCTGTTCTTTTCATGTACAGCTCTAGGATATACGTAGGAGAGAGGCTGCTTGGCAAGAGGGGAACATTTAGAGATACTTGCAGCAGTGAAAACCACTTCATCCTTTTATTTCCTTTTTCCCTCAGTTTTGCAGGAGTACCTGGAGGAGAAGAGTGCTGTGTTTTCCTCTGCAGCATAAACTGTAATGAACCAAATCTTTCTTGATGCAACAAGCAACTATGGAGCTGCTGCTTAACATTTTTCACAGATCACTTAATGTTGAGGAGAGCAACAAAAGGGGTCATGCCTGCCTGCATCAGGTGTTTCTGTTCAGCCCAGTGAGTCATATGTACCAAGTCCGTGGGACTGTGCCTGTAGCTGTGGGGCTGAGTAAGGCCTGACCACCCAGTCATGACTCGGGACTATAGGGATGCTTTTAGGAGGCACAATTCACTATTTTTTTTTTTGGACAAGGTATTGCCTTGTCTACCAGCTGGTCATATGACAAGGCTTTCTGAAGGCACCATAATTATGTTTTCTGTTCTTTATAACAGTTCATTTTGTAAAAGCAACCCATAAATATAAGGCAATATATAAAGAATAAATAATAAAAAGAGAGGCTGTTGGTCACAGCGACTATACAGTTAAATGTGATGGAGACGGCAATTTTCAAATAGTTTTTGAAGTTTTTACCACAAAAGCATTATGTTTAATTCATATGAATTGCTATTATTAAAGTGAGATTGTATCTAAAACTTTAAAACTCGTGTATGGTTGACTACATTTCTTTAAAAGAAAATTGGGGCATCCCAAATACTTCAGAATTTTTATGCATTTACTTGCTTTTTATTCAGCACTCCCCCACCTTCAGTTGTTTCTTGTGCATAGATACTATGAAAATGGGTACCTTAAAAGGAGATAAATAGATAATGCAGGCAGGTAAGAAACTAAGCTGTCCAAGTAATTATGTATATCTTGCAGACTTTGTTAATCTAAGTATGTTGTTCACTCCTGACTGCTCTGTTAGCTGCACAGTTACATATCCGTCAGCTGATTGCTGTTCCAGAATACCTCAAAGTCTTCGGCTGTTTCCATGGTCAATGGGAAAATAAAGTCCTGGTGGGCCCCAGACGCAGGAAAGAGAGCATATGACCTCCTAAGCACCCTCCCTGCCCAAAACGTTATGATCCTGTGATTTCACTAATTTATCCTTCTCCAGACCATTTTCCTGTCCGAAAGCCGCCCTTCTCCCTGGAGCAGCCAAGGTGGCATCGTGCTCTCCACTGCAAGTGCCTTCTCTCGGCTACGAGCGTGGTTCCACCGCGAGTATATCCAAAACCTCCAAATGTAAAGCACGCGCTCTCTGTTTGTCTCCGGTAGCTGTTTTATGGAAGGACAGTCATTCTCCCTAAAAACACTCTGGGGTGGTTCAGAGGCAGATATTACTTCTACCTCTTCCACCCCGTCCCCAGAGCAGTGGGCTCCCGGCAGGGGCAGCCACCGTGCGTGCCGGTGCTACGACATGCACAGCTGATGGATCAGCAGCATCTGCGCTGGCGGTCGCCCTTTGCAAGTGATGCGCAGTGTGTCGTTACCTGCTGTTCCGCTACAAAAGGAGTTTGATCTCATCTGTGCACTAACGTTTTATCAAGGGAATTTGATATCAGGGTTGAGGAGGCTCTGTAGCCTGGGAGGTTCAGCAGAGCGGTCGGCGTCTGAAATATTGAAAACATAGCGAATACTTTTTTAAAGGTACAGAGAGGTGGAATTTAGATTGCTGGAAATAATTTAATGCCCCAATTTTCTCTGCTGCTGCAGGCTGGGAAGGGAAGGGTGATGGCCACTGACACATGAGAAGGGCATCCTTATGAAGCTGCAGCATCCCTGGGGACTTGGTGGCTCTGGTATAGTTTAGATGCACCCACGGCTTGCCTGGAATTAGTGTTGGGGACATTCCTTGCCCTCAAATTTAGTGTCCCTTCAATCTTACTAGGAAAACAAAAAGTTCCATGAATAAGTTATTGCAAAACCAGGTTTACCCATTCAAGCATGCAGATGTTTTATTTAAATATTCCTCAAATGTCTATTTATTCAGCATAACGCATGTATTATGCTGCCTTCTGAAATACGATATATGACTGTCAAACAAAATTGTCAAAACAACAACCTTGGTTTCTTTGTATGATACACAGAAATAATTACATTTCATGTACAGTACAGATGCATTTTACACAGTCATCAACAGTCATTCACTACAAAACAGCATTTAAATCACCTAAAACACCAAAAAAATGTGTATTTCCCAAATTCAGAATAAATTAATGATTTTGCATGTGACATAGGAAATAGGAGACAGGACTTGGAATTCTGCAAAATCATACTAAATTATTCCTTAAGCTGCATTTTAAAAACGAAACTACAAGTTGCTTCAGGGGTATAACTGTTATGCGAGTGTATTGCTGTAGTGCATTCTTTTTAGTCCGTATGAAAAGGAGAATAAAGAGATTTTAAAAGACACTTGACCTGACGGAGCCTGTAAGTTTCCTGGGTTGCGTGTAGTCTGTCCCGAAGTGCATTTAATAACTGCCTTTTTGCATTATTTACTTGATACAACTAGTCAAGAAGTACCATGTGGCATAAAGAAGTTGTTGCTGCAGATTGCTAATATTAAGGCAGTTTTTAGATCAATAACTGTTTGGCAAAAGGTGGGGACCAAGCCATTTTTTGGATGAGTAACCATGGGTAGGAGTAGGATGCAAGTGAGAACTCTGGGTCCATTCTGCCTCTTTTTTAAACCCCATTAAAACTTACGTAACCCACCAGCCTCAGCAGAACTGCAGTTTTCCAACAGGGTAAAAGAGAGGAGAGCAACTTCAGGCTGCAGAGTTCCTCGGAAGGAGCGCTCCTCTGGCTCACAGGACAGCCTGTGGTTCTGCTCTCTGTTAAGGTTTGAAAGAAATGTAGAAGCTCAGTTTACGATGAGTAAGTTATTCTGATTCGCAGAAAATTGGGAAGTTAACTGCAAATTAACCAAGCTTCTGAATAAGTAAACAATAAGAAAAGAGAGTAATGCATGACATTATATACTTCTTTTAATTGCAGTTTAATTCTAAACTGTGACATTATTGTATTTTTGTGTAGGTACTGTAGCATGATAGTCCATCATCTACTTTTCAATCTCTATTGACAGGTAGAAAGACCAGTATTTGTGTGCAGTAAAAAGTGTATCATCAGCAAGTTTCAGTTTTTAGTGGGTGTTTTAACGTAAATTTTCAGGTCAGTAGAATGCTAGCAAATACTGTACTGAAACATACACTAGTCAAACTATTAAGTAATGGTGTTAATCGTTTATTGTAATGGCATCTAATGCACTGAGCCTTTTGATTTATATGCATATTTTATTTTGCAGACATGCAATTATTTCTGATCCAGTGTTTTTGATGTATATATGTATGTATTGTTATGCACATATTCCGTGTATATTTGATGTATACGATGTATGGTATGTCATGTATATAGGAAGCATTATGGTACATCTCCTAATGCACTCTCATGAAAAAAAAAAAGACACTTTTTTATCAGAAAGGTTTCTGGTAACATCAATGTCTTTTAAAAATGAAGCAAAAAAGCCATAAGTAGTAGAGCCTTCATATTAGCTTTTAGGCCTGCCCATGTGGGTAAATTCCAATTGAAATGAATTACATTTTTATAGCTTTGGGACCCAATCCATTATTCTATCAGTGTTCTTAGGTAATTAAATGTCTTCACACAATATAAATTCTCAACAAAATTTTAGGATGCAAGTTTACAGATAATTATGAAAAGAATTTAGCCATCTTTTTTACCGAATATCTTTCAGTGTTTTCCAGCGTAGCCAATACTCTGGATGCTGCAGAATGTCAACAAGGAAGGACATTCCTAACACATGGAGATAAGTGTTAGTCGATCCCCAAAACACCTACGTTGTAATTTTAATTCAAACAGGATTGATCCTGCAGGAATACACTCAGATGAGAGGTTTGTTCTGAAAATACAGAAGTAGACAAGATGTCTACAGAAGAAAGGACTGTTTCGATTCATCAGTAGCCTTGAAATCCCAAATAGTACGGTAATGTTGGAGTGGACAACAAATTGTTGTAGAAATAGAGGACAGTGGACAAAAAGAACAATGACTGAATAGCGCATTCGCGGTGCACGGTTTGGCTGTAAGATTATTTAAATGTTTGCCATTAGATGTTTATAGTGTAGATGAAGTTGTGTCAAATAGTTTAAAAAAAAGAAATCCTGATTCCTGATACAACAGGTGTACAGTGACTTATTGCAGTTGTAACAGTACCTAGGAAGCAAGATAAAACAATAGTAAATATTGAACTAACTGAACACCTTTAGTTCACTAATGAGTGTTTGAATAAGAAATACTGCATTTTTCAAAGGGAAGTTATTAGTACAACTACCATGGAACATTAACAATCAGCTTGTTGTAAGTGCACGGAAATGCCCCTTTCTACAGTAATATTTTATCATGCCTAATCTGAAAAACAACAAAAGTAAACTGAGATCACAGCTCCAAATAATTTCAGCATGCATTATGGTTGTAGTTCTTTCAGTCGGTACAAACATATTTCACGTGAGCATTTTTTCTTTCATTTTTTGATAGTTTCTCAACAAGTTTGTGGTTTATTAACAGGAAAAAAAAGACACGTTATCAAAATGTTTCTCGTTGTTTTGCATTCGGCAGGAACACAGGTTTGTTTCTATTTTTTGTTTTGCATTTTTCTTTTTTTTTTTTTCTAAAAAGAGCTCTCATGATAAGAAGAAGCATCAATGGGGACATTTCATTGTGCTCATATAGTAAGTCAGGATGGTCACAGAAGATTCCGCTGCGCGTCAGTTCGGGCAAGGGGTAAGCAAATCCTTTTGGTTCACATGCCACGACACCGAAACCCCACAAAGTGGGTTTTTTTTCTCCTGAACCTCTCGCTCCGCAGCCGCTGGTGCGCGGGTCAAGGGACGTTGTCTTCGTCAGCTCTCTCACTCCTCGCCACTAGCTTCTCACTGCTCGAGCTCAGCCTACAAGTGGTCCTTATGCTAATTTATAAATAATTCCTTATTCTATAAAGCAGATACTCTGACAATGTTTCCCCCCGAATACTCGGGAGACTCTGGCCTATCGTCTCCTTCGGGTGTGGTGACCGGAGGTGTCGGGATGCTAATTATTGCTGTAGTGACGTAAGGCTGCTCACAGTTTAGTTTAACGCACTCTTCCACTTTGGCATTTAAGCTGGAACGGCTGGAGGAAGAAACAAAAACCCGTGAAGAAAGGAAGGCCGCGTTACTGCAAACCTCTCGCGCTCCCGGTTGCGCCCCCTGAGCCGGCCGTCTCCGTCCTGCCCCAGCAGAGAGCTCGGGGGTGCAAAGCGGCACGTCACCCCCCCACCACCAAACCTGCGCCCCTGGCTACGTCTGTGGACGGGCCCCCTTTCTCCCTTCCTTCCCACCGTTTCGGCACTTCTAAAGCTCCCGGGCTCACCGCCTAAGAGTTTCAGAGCAGGGGAGGCACAAGAGCTGCTCCCAGGAGCAAACTTCCCGTAGCCAAGTGACTTGCTATGCAGGGAAGTGGCAACTGAGGTGTAGTCCCCGTCTCCTCCGTTCCTCCATGCCACGCTTATTTAAGAACTTGTGTATGGTGTATCCTCAAGGGTAAGACACAGCGATACACGCACTAATAAAGGGTAACGTGTTCACGCAGTTCTGCAGCACCTCAGCGTCATAAGAAGCTTGTAAAACTCAGACCGTTTTGAGGCGAGGCTGGCATTTTGCACTTGCGTTTTTAGCTTGTTTTTTTTAGCACAAAGCTGGTGCTTTGTGGTTTTACATACTCTGTGACTGCAAGTATGGTGCGGGAAAGTCTTCTAGCAGAGAAAGGATGGATCCAGGCAGGAGATTTCCCGAAAAGCTAAGATGGATCAGAGCTTTGTGCTGGCCAGGAGGTCTCATTTGTCCTGCGCTTCTGAACCAAACCAGTAGGAACAGACCTGCCTTTCTCTTCCCGCTCACTCTTCTCATATATCCGAATTGCACATTTTTCTATGCTAAATTTTTCTTGGTACGTGTTTGTCCACGGCATATAATATTCGGTGCTGTAATCTGGGGTCCCTGGGTGCTATTCACTGCAAATAGTACACGGTAGCTTGGGGGTGGGGGACACGAGAAGGAAGAAATGGATGTAGAGCGCCTATTTTGTTATCTCGATTAAGCTTGGGGCAAACCGAGTGCAGGATGTTCCAGTACTAGTGGCCATTTTTGGATGACTATTTGACTTTCACCTTTAGGCTCACAGCCTCCCCGCAGAGGCCGCGACACCTCTACCTCCCTTCTCGAACGCGGGCAGGGGCTTCGGCTCTCGCCGTGCTGCCACGCGCCAAGTACCTGTTAGACAGAGGCGTCCTCTCCACGCATCTGATCTGGATGGTGCTGAGCTCCTGTACGCTGCCTGGGCGGCTGCCGGTGATGGTGGTGTTTGGGATGCGGTAAGTCTTTTTATGCCGTCGTGAGCAGCAAGTGCCGGTAACGCCTTGTTGAGATGAGAGAGAGGGGCTGTGGCTCGGGGGTCTGTTGACGGTGGAAACCTCCATGCAGCTCTCTTCATAGACTTGCTCATCCACAAACTCGTGATTCTAGCCCAGAGGCATCCAACGAAGGGACAAAGCACACGCAGAAAGATCATTAAAGTGAACATATTAATCGTGATTGTTTAAAGACTTAAATTGACACAACTGAATAAACTGGGGAAGTTAGACAGCTTATTCTTGATTATGGTGTTTAGCCCATATTAGCCTGGGCTGAATACCAATACAAATGTAAACGCTGGAACAAAATGCGAAGAGCTCTAAATAAGAAAAAGTTAATCCAAATTATTTTGTAAAATAGCACATGATTGTAGTGTAGTTTGCATTATAAATATCCTTATAATCTATGAAGTGCCACAAAATAGGGGATTATGTTTATTAATAAAAACGCAAGTGGTGCTTATGTAAATGCTCTAAATGTCATTTGGAAATAAATAAGATTTATTTTATTGAACTATAATAAAATAAAATTCATAAATATTTTCCAGATGAGTTTATAAAGCTTTCTGTTTAATTACATGTTAGAAATCAGGATCTGAAACAGTGTGTTTTGAGGTATGCATCTATGTAAAAGAAAAAAAATCAATCAAATAGAAGTTTTGATTAGAGGAGATGAGGCAGTTATTTAAAAGCATCCAAAAAGTTCCTAATTACTTTAGATGGATGTATTGAAAGCAGTTTAGAAGACTGAGCATTTAGTTAAATGCAGTAGTCTTTATTCATGTAATCTTTGCTTAATCCCAGCATAAACTGTAGCCTTATAGGGTTGTCTTAGAGCTGACTCCAAATTCAAGCAAATGGCTGGTTTATGTTAACTCCGTAGGTGATTAGGGAGCATTTCACACATAGCCATGATTTCCACATTATCTCTGTGTGCAAAGGAGTGTGAAATAGTGGTGTTGCTTATGGGGGGTGGGGTGGAATTTTTACAGTCATTAAAGTCGCAGCCCAAACTAAGCAGAGATTAAGGTATGTTCATAAGCAGTTTGAGAAAGCCTCCTTTAAAAAAAAAAATAAAAATCTTTCCAGTTACTGCTGGAATCAGTCTGCATATCCTGAGGATGGTTTAGGGAGCATTTTCTGGGTTGTTTTATGCTTTGCTTGGTCTCATTCACTTAAAGTTTGTTAGCTTGCTGCATCTTTGTGTATTAGAATGAGAAACACTCTTTGCCCCTAAAGAATGATGTCCTAATCGGAAAGGTGCTGATGTTTTCCAGGAGAATTACAGTACAGTGCTAATATAAAATATGCAAGCAAAGTAAATAGAGTAACAACTGTAGCCAAGTGTTCACAACAAATGGAAATACCTTTATAGGCATATTATTTTTATTTCCATTTTTTCTGTTCTTCTTCATTCAGATGTAACTTTGTGTGGAAATGAGTGGTGTTGAAGAATGCCAATTTCAAGTGATACGGAAAGAAATAACTTGCTTGAAAATTGACTTCTGTAAGGCATATGTCAGTCACAATCGAGATTTTGAATGTGATCACACAGTGGATATAAAATTCAGAGAGAAAAATTACCTAATTGCCATTTTTAGATTACATTCAGTGGCTTACAGTATGTTTGCCAAGAACTCTGCTAGTTTTCCAATTAAAAGTAATTTTGTGCTTCCTAAAACTTTTATGGAGCAACCAACTCAATTCAATTCAACTCAATTCAATTTGTAGGGTCCATTAAAGAGGGTTATTGAGTGAACTTTTAATATAGACTGGAAACATTTTGAAACAATATAATGGCTCAAGTTAATATATTTGATTATACTTATTAATTAACTGTTCTTAAATCAGCTAAAAGTAGCCTGTAAAATATAACTTTCAGTGCAGTTATTTTCATTATTAATGTAATTTTCACAGAATTCCCACATAACGTTGCCCACACTACATTTTTTAGAGTGGAAGAGATCTTATCCTATTGACTTTAAAGTACCGGAAAAGAGAAAATATGCCTTTGCTTAGTATCATCTGGGCTGATGCTTATCCCAAATGATATTTCAAAGGATGAAGCAAGGCTAAGAAGGCACCTCACTCTTGCTGTTAGACCATGAACCAGCAACTTGCCAGATTCTACAAGCTGACGGTCCAAAATTTCAAGTTGCCACTAAGATTTTAGTAATGCATGATCTGACCAGGCAGTTGCAGAATACAGCTTGGAACCCCTGCATGTTTGTGTTCATGTGTCGTGTGAACATCAGTGCCAGTAGCAGGACCCAACAAACAAGGAAAAAAGTAGATTCTATTCAAATTTAGAAAACAAGATAATATTTGCTTTATAGATTTATTCTCTTTTTTTTTTTTTAAAAAAAAAAAAAGCTGTTTAAAAAAAGAAAAGAAGAATAGGCTTACATATTCTACCTTTATGGTTAGAAGAAATGTGAAACTTTGGGAGCCAAATCCAACTCCCACCAAATGAACAGAAATTTTTTTCCATGATTTCTATGAGAGTTTGACAAGACCTGTGGCTACTACTAGGGTTTTTAAATACGTTTGTAATGTTCAACTATGGAACAATTTTTAAGGCGGATCGCTATTATCAGGTTCTAGTACAAAATGTCTCAAAAATGTTCCAAAAGGACCCAGCCTGAATCTTGGCAAAGAAACCACATTATACTCTGAGTAGGAAGCGAGACATTTTGTCCTACAGCACATTATATAAAAATGAATACTCCAAAAATAAGGATGGAGAAGACATAAGCACCTGTGGGATGACATACTACTAAGTGGTATAACAACTGGGCCATTCTATTTACAAAGAAATGCTCTCGAAAGGAGAACATTAAATTATACATATCCATACATCATATTTTAATTTAGCAATGTCTGTTGTGGGAAAACCTTTTAATCTTTTTTTTTTTTCCTGAGAAAGATCAGAAAGACTTTCACATTGATCTCCATCAAATATAGCAGAAGCATTACTAGGTCTTTTAATGAAAATCTAAAACTAGACTATAAAGATAAGACAAAATAGCATAAAGTTCCACTCTATATACAAAACATAAAAAGAAATCATATAATTTTTTACATGCAGCTGGAACTTACACAACTAGATGTAAATTTGTAAATGGTAGTTTAATGGATGTTAACCAACTTACCTATAATATAAAGTAAATTCTACATGACAACGTAGCCCCCGCAAAAATATGAAAGTACAAGGAGATAGTTTTAGTGTGCCCTATGTGAAATTCCTAAATCTACAAAGATTAAATTTAATATAACTAATATTTATGTTCTTAGTTTCTTTAGGAAATGATAAAAGAGGAAACTGTAAATTTAGGGATGACTAGGGTTATTGCTGTGATGTTTTCTGTCCAGAAATATACTATTAGTAAACATGGCACTTAGTTATTACTGAATCATAACTCTGCTGTAGTTTACTATCCTTTATGGCTGTATAATTATTCAGATATTGACCAGGGAAAAATATAGAGAGCACATAATAAGTAGTCCTTTTGATTTATAGGGATTTTCAAATCTAGACGAACATATTTAGGCTGTTATGAATGACATCAGTGATTTCTACAGAGATCTCAATGTCTAAACTGGAGCCAAAAGACTTTGAAGCTTTGCGCCTGCATCTGGATTAAGCACTTGAAGTTTCAAAATAGGATGCTTGGGGATCCTGTTTTACGGTCACTTCAGTGAGAATCGTGTTCACGTCCGAGGAAACACTCAGCAGCTCTCCCTGCACAAAAGCCCAACATGTGCTCAGGCAAAAACTTTCTTTGACTGCACTGAATATTGAATGTGTAAGGATTACAAATTGTGTTTTATGAGCTATACTGCAGAAAAGTGCAGATGATAACATTATGGAGTGTATGAAAACCATACTGAAGGTCACACATACAGCTTGGCTATACTGATGTCATCTCACTGATGCCACCCTAGATGAGGCTCTCATCCAGGATCGCTCGGTTATTTATATGCAGTGGGCATAATGCCTTAAAATAAGATAAAATGGCTTTTCTTTCCAGTTAACTGCTTTCATATAAAGGCTTAGTAATTAGAAGAAATACCAAAAACATTCAAAAACAGGCTGGTGTTGGAATTCACAGGAAAACACAGTTTGCTTTTCTTACCGTAGTTTTTTCCAGGCAGTGAAGCAGGTGGTGGTGCTGCGTTTCAAAGGAAGAGCCAGATTTGCTAACAAAGGCCTGTTCTTCTTCACTGGAGGACTGTTAATACATAAAACTCCGTATTATTCTCATTTATGAACAAGAGGGTTGTTATCCAAATATTTGATCAGAACTAATCTGGATTGCATGCGGTAGCATAACTGCAATGCTTCATCTACACAGTATAACCCAAACTGTTTTGGACCTGAGCTCTCTTTTGCTTGTTTGGTTTTTTTAATCAAAATATTTTCTTTCCTTCCCTTGTACCTCCTTTTAAATGTTTCCATCTTAGGTCTTTTTATGCATAGATGGAATAGTACAATTTACAAGTGCAATCAACATGTAAGCTTTGAATGTTGAATCAACGCATACTTAAAATTATCATAAATTTAAGTGACAGTAAAATATTTTTTTTCCTGGAAATGTGCCTCATTTGAAGGAAATTAAACATAGTTGTCCTCCTGGGATCATTTCATAGCACTAAAGAATTTGTGGTATTGCTGCTTACACAAAAATTCATGTCAGTGATCCCAATCTGCTGAGTTTGGAAGGCATATAGCAGATGTTACTGAGACAGAATGAAGAATTAAGTAGAAAACATCCACTGTTTATCAATTGCTTTCATAATTATTCACTAGAAAGCAGAAAACTAAATAGGGGAGGAAGTGGAATAATAGGAAAGATTACAATTCAACTTTAGGATATTCGAAATCTGCATGGCAATTAAGCTATTTGGTGTTTTTTTTAGTTCAAAGATTTGAATTCTTTCAAGCAGGAGAGGAAGCGAGGGCTCTCACTGCTCGTCTTTTGTGCTAGACCGGACGGATGGACGGACGGACAGACAGCCCCTTCCTCCTCTTCTGGCTATAGGTTAAAGCATTTGCCTTCTTAACGCACATTGAACAGAAAGGGCATAGAGGAATGAAAGCCTTCCTGTATCCCTCAAGGAGTTGCCTAAATGCCAGAAAATGGCAGGGATTAAACAACATTGTGTCTTCAGTCTTTCTCAGCTGGCCGGAGCTGCGAGCAGCCAAGGGCCCGTCTCCAGCAGCGTGGGTCGCTGCGCATCCCAGTCCCAGCTGCTGCCCGGGGCTCCCGCCACCGGTCCTGGCTTCCTCAGCAGGGGTAACAGGGGAATTTGCTTCAGGTAAAGTTAGATTTCAATGTGATTCTCCTTAGAGCAAATAGGTGCTTCCAGGGACGAATGCTTTCCACTCTGCAACAGCCCTCCGTGCAAACAGTACCCTGGAGCTACCTCTCTCCCTCACTGATATTGAAGCCTGGTTCTGTCACCCATGTTCTACATGTCTAAAGCCGAAGGAGAAAAATCCAACCTACCTCCTAAGAGGCAAATGCTCTGTACTTTCTTAATGAGGTCTTCTACAGGATGTAACTCTAAAAACGTGGGTTACATTTGAATCTAGCACTTCTATCTGGCCAATTCCCTCATCTTTTAATACCCCGTCATCGACTCTCATAAGATCATTTAACAATAGTAATTGTCCAATTCATCCTTCTTTAATCTACCTCTAAAGATAACGTTGCCTAAAGACTCGAGTTGACTTGCCCTGGTGATAAATAGAATAAGCTACTGCTGGGCTGTCATTAAGCTGTTACTCTGGAGATGGAGGATATAAAAGCATTACCTGCTGCAGCTGGTTACTCAGTAAGCCATTTCGTTTGCTCTGCATGTAGGCATTAGCACTCCCACTCTTTGCTGCACGAATTCGAGCAAGTCTGGCTTTCTGTGTAAATAGACAAAAGGAAGAGTGTCACTTGTACTCGTATCCATTATTCTGTTTATCTAAAACTGCTAATTGGAATCAGCTGCTTATGAATGCCAATATCATAACAACTAAAAGGCTGCATTGCGTGTGTCCTCCAGGTGGAGTAAATCATGAGCGTCTGCCCATTTAAAATGCAAATGACAGAAGTTTTTATTTGTTTGCATGCATCAGCTGACAAGAACAATGATTTTGGAGAAGGGACTAGGCAGATGAGCATGTAAGTGCCTCCTTTTTTCTGCATTGTTGCAACCGTGCCTCTCCTTATGCCTTGTGGATCAGAAACATGGGCATCCATCTCAGCTGCTCCTGCAGTGAAAATCTCTTTAAAGGGGAATAAATGGGTCGGAAAAAACATAATAATATTGCAACTGCCGTGAGCTGGTTTCTCAGAGCCTTCTGGGTTTTTAGAGTAGCAGAATGTGGTAGTGTTTTTTTATGCTGTCACCCAGCTAAGCTCCTGAATGCTTGCCAGGCCTTTTAAAAGCCTTTTTACCTCTCCGTGTCTGTGGGTGTAAACAGACTTAACACTTGTCATCATTGGTCATAATCTGTTCATAACCTGATTTTTCCGAGACTCCAGCCGTCAAATTGCTGGGAGAGATTTGAGATTTCTCAGGTGCGCTTCATTGCTTATGAAGGTGACTTTCATTCCAGAGCAGAAGGTGGCTCATGAGTGAAGAACACTTTGCATCCACTGACTTTTGTACAACAGTTAGAAGCCAACATCAGGGGAAAGCATGAAGACTCTCTCAACCAATAATATGGAAACCAGAAGCTTTCATGGGATTTCTAGGATGGCTTCCTGGTTCTGTAATATCTGTGGCTGGTTACATGTGCAAGAGGGAGTCTGGGTTTGTCTTCATGGTTATGTTTCTGATTCTGAAAGCCAAATGCCAAGCAGCATCTGGAGTTGAACGGCTGCTGAAGCACAGAAGGAGACACAGTGAAGAACTTGAAAAAACAACTTTGCTATGTTAATAGGGATTTCCATATCTGATAATTACTCAGCTGATATTTTCAGAAAAATCAGGGGAGCAATTCCCCTCCCTTCCCCGAATTTGTGTGGCATTAAATGTCAGCATGAAATGACTGAGAATCCCTGAACACTTAAGGAGGGAAGCAGCCTGGTCACTGCAGCCGCCAGATCTCTCTGGCATGATTAATAATTAACTGATGATGAGGAATGGCTCAACACCATGCTGCTTTGCGCTCACAGCCTCAAACTCACAGATCTTCTCAATAGCAAGCCAAGAAATTCATGACAGCTAACATGACTAGAATCTGGCTTATGTTATATGTATGTCATGTATTTATTAACTTTTAATTGTTCTGAAAGAAAATAAGATAATGCTGGGCATGTGTGCATCACTGAGTCAAAAAGCTCACATGAGAGGCTGTTGCCTGATTTTGTGATATATTGGCTGTTTTAGAATAACACAGTGGTTTGTCACCTTCCTCGGTGCACACAGCCTTTCCCACAATGCAGTTAATGCATCTTATTCTAGCGGTAAGGAGCAAAGCTCCCCCATCACCTGCACCGTGCCTCCCCAGAGGTCCCCTTCTTCTTTCCCCTTCCTGCTGTTAGCACTGAAAGGACACCTGCAGCTCCACACTCCGTCACCCTGAGCAGGTCCCCAGGGGCTGGACTGGGGGTAAATGTCCAGTCAGGGCTCTTTCACTGAGCCCCACAGCTCACACGGGCTCCTTGGTGGCACATCCAGGGCTACCAACGTGGTTAGGACTGAGTCCTCACGGACTAGCAATTAAAAATGCCCTTGGCCAGGCAGAAAATAGCTTATTTTCAGGGTGGAGCTCTTGAGATTCAACGCCAGCATGACAGGCTGAAGGCTGGGGGAAGAACTTTACCTGCACCACAGAGTAGTCATGGGTTGGGACATGTGCACCGTGCTATGTTCATAAATACATTAAAAGTCTCTCTTAGCATGACTGTTTAGCCTTAGGAGCTCGAGATGCTTTAGAGATGCCTTTGCAGGGTGCAACATGGAGTCCCATAAATAAGTGATTTCAGTCACAAATGTTTTAGCTATGGTACTTTTCAGTGTGCTCTTTATACAGGGAGATTCATTAGATTTAATGAACAAACATTTTACATACATTAGTTATGCTATTCCTTTTAGCATGCATATTCATTTTCTCTTTCAGTGACTGAAGCAATAATTATGGTGCAGCATGGTTTAATAAAGAAATAGAAAAAGTGTAATGGTTCATCAGACTATCTTAATATATCAATGTGCTACAACACATATAATATGAAGATTGTACTTTCCATGTGAAGATTTCAAATTGCTTTGCAAATAGGAATTTATTGTGTCTTAAAAGCTTTTGTGAGGTGGGAAGTAATAGCTTACATCTTTCTAGTTGAGACTCATTCAGATGGCCTGAATTTACATCATTTACCAAAGAGAAGACAATAAATCTATTACCAAGACAGGAACCAGATACTGTGGCTTCCATGCTCATACTTCAGCTTACAGAAAATACTTCTGAAACTGGAGCTGTTTACAAATCTGTTAAAGCGGTAGGATTTCTTTTCAGTGCTTCTTTCTGATTTGTATCAGAGCCTGTAGCATGAGTAGTCTCGTGACTCCTCACATTTTCCATCAAGGAATCATTAAAAGCTCATGTCAGCCACAGGATTTTATGGGCTGTGCGCTGGGGATTGAATTCCCATGAAGGACACCAAAATGATGTGATGACATCAGGAAAACTGATTACAGAAGAACAGTATTTTCCTTTAGTCTGCGAACTGCATTCTCTGTCACGTACAACAAAAAAGGAGTGATAACTGCCCCTTTCGACCACCACAAAGCCCTTCCTGACTCTCCTCTTTCATGGAATATCTAGCAAAAAAAGAAAGGAGTAAAGTTCTGCAGTAGATTATCTTTGCTGTGAGATTGTCCCTGTCAGCCACTGAATGTGAGAGTCTGATTTTAGTAATTTTTACATTGTCTAGGACAAAACTAATGTACTGAAATACAGTTCTTTTACTTATTCTGATGAAATTCCACCATAATCATCTCATCTGAGACTTCCTAAAGAAATCAATGATCAGCTGTAATTCTTACTGCATCCCTTGTATTTGCACTGAACTTCTCTTTTGAATGCATCCCTTTTTTTTCCCCATAGCTTCAAATTTTACAACTTAGAGGTGGATCCTTGTCTATGGCTGCATTTATAGAAACCTTACGAAGGAATTCGCTGTTAGTCAACAACAGCTAGCTCTGTCAGTTTTAGAAATATAAACATTTATTTTCACAAGGTTTTCAGTAGTGCTAAATGTAGCACTGCGGGGTATTTACAACATCCAGCTTTTAACACTCAAGACACCCTCAGCTGTCCAGCTGTTTTAAGAGAGAGATTTTATCAAGAATGCTTTAGGGTGGGGCTTACTGCAGTACTGGCAATCATTTTTGGCAAGAGCCTCTCTTCAATTTCCTATGCAAGAAGCCTAGGTAGCCTAGGTAATTTAGTATTTAGATAATTCCTGTTGTCTCTCTTCTGCTGCTCTCCACACTACATAGCTATCTTACTATCAAAACTCAAAAATTACTAATTATTTACCTTATGGTTATTTTTTTTAATGATCTTGTACAATTAAAAAGTAAGAATTCCTTCACAGTCATTCTGTGTGTACTGGTTTTGATCAAGGCAGAGTTCATTTTCTTTATAGTAGCTAGTATGGGGCTCTGTTTTGGATTTGTGCTGAAAACAGTGCTGATAACACAGGGATGTTTTCGTTACTGCTGAGCAGTGCTTACCCAGAGCCAAGGGCTTTTCTGCTCCTCACCCCACCCCACCAGCAGGAGGCTGGGGGGCACAAGGAGATGGGAGGGGATACAGCTGGGACAGCTGACCCCAACTGACCCAAGGGGTATCCCAGACCATAGGATGTCGTGCTCAGCAATAAAACTGGACGGGGGTGGAAGTTGACAGGGGCTGCCCTTGCTCTGGGACAGGCTGGGCATCAGTTGGTTGGTGGTGAGCAATTGTTTTCTTTTGCATCACTTTTTTCTTGAGTTTGGTTTTTTCCCCCCTTCTTTTAAAAAAATATTAAATTGTCTTTATCGCCACCCATTATTTTTTGCACTTTTACCCTTCTGATCTCCCCGCCAGCCCGCTGGGGAGGAGTGAGCAAGTGGCTGGGCGGTGTTTAGCTGCCTGCTGGGGTTAAACCACACACTGTGGCTCCTAGAGCAATGGCCAAAATTATCCAAAAATCAGTCACATTGTTGTTTACGCTTGGCCTTTCATAAATCCATCCTGTACATTTGTTTTCAAGTGAAAAATCGAGCCCACATTTCATGCTCTGATTTTCTAATTTTCAGTAATTGCAAATAATTAAACTTCAGATTAGCTGACAATAATTTATGGGATGTTAGCATGCAGTAAGGAAGAAAATGCTGTTTACTTTGTACACTAATGGATATGGAATTAAATAAGGTTCATATACTTGTTGAGTCGCGCCTTGCTTTCACATTCTGTTCAAATTATTGTTCAGTAAACACAAGTTTTACAGCTTTTGTGCTAAATTCAAAAACCTAGGGTAAGTTATTCTGTTACTTGCGTCTCTGCAACCCCACTGAGATTAATAGCCTATCTCATTTAAAGAAGTCACAATGGCTAGCGGAGTTCTCTACTGCAAATGCTCAGCTCTAGACTGCCAGGTGCTGTTAAGTAGTTGTTGTTTCAATTTATCCTAGAGCTATTTATATTTATCTAGTAACTAATTATTCATAACTTGACAGATAAATACATCATGTACAATCGATAATAAAGCCAAGCCAATCTTCAGGGTATATTTTGCTATGTGAAAGTAGACGACCATACTCACATGAAAGATTCAGGTTGAATTTTATGTCAGGTTTTGGAGCTGATGATAGCTGTTTGGGTGTTCTGTTGAGACACCATGCAAAGTCACTTTAGGGAGAAAGTGCTTGGGCAGGTAAAATTAAGGCTCCTTCAGTTATCAGGTAATGAACAATAATGGGCAGATGGACCTGCACTTAGGACTTGCTGGCTAAGAGGATACAAGGCTCTTGCCTTCAAAAGATGCAGAAAAACAGATGTGTGGAAAACAGGGAAGGCATCTAGCAAGGAATGCTTCGATCAGGGTAAGGAAGACACTGTCATCATAAGAGCTGCTGCAGTACGCTGGGATGGATCTTTGCAGCCAAGCTGCCATTGAGTGGCCGGACCCCCGTTCCAGGAGGATAGCTGGGCCTCCTCCTTCCCCTTCCCTGGGCTGGTAGTCAGCCCAGTGAATACGGCACTCTGAGGGTCTAGCCATACCTTAACCCTTGATACCTATCAATAACAGAACAGGAAATTGTATCCAAACTTACCTAAACCTTTCTTTTTCCTTTTCTGTCCTTTCCTTTCCTTCCCACATGGACCGGTCGCAACACATCTGTCATTAACTTTGCCACCTGAAGGCACTGATAGGTAACCAAAATAAGTTGGCCTCTTAAAGTTGTCTCTAGCTGAGAAAAGCTCCACAAATAGGATTCTACAAAACTGTCTCAGTAGTCATAAATCTGCTCGAGGAAAAAGCATAGTAAGACTACAGGGCATAATTAGTTCTGCCCTGAATTCCAATACCTGTTTTGGATTATTTATATATTTAATGTCAGGATAGGTCCGATCCTTGGACCTTATTATCTGATAGAAGAAAATGTTCTGATAAGCACAGGTGATTTTTCTTTATTTTTTATTTTAATCTTTTTTTTTTGTTTATATTGAGTGCCAATGAGTTCCCTGTAGTGCAGGGGAAAGCTGGCCTCTCCTGCCTATGTATCAGCTGTATTACAAAGCGGTATTTCAAGGTAATTACAACGTTTTTCCATGGTTGGAAGCAGGACCTTCCTTTAAAATGCATTCAAAATGAGATGGTATATAAATTTCTCTCTTCTGTCTTCTCCTGAGCATTAACGTTCAGGATCTTTTTGCCAAATAGAAACAAATGGAATTGTCTAATCTTGAATGATTGTGCAGAACTCAGTAAATGCATATACTGATGGTCACACGGCTCTTGAACAAACCTAATACGAATGACAAAAATTTTCTGCTGAAAATTGCCAGTGCTCCTGGGACTAGATTTCAGCTCTTCAACAGAGAACTTTCTCTTGAGTTTCCTTCCAGCCCAAATGTTTTGCCATTTCTGAAGACTTCCTTGATTAAACTTCTGTATGAGCTATTGATAAAAGTTGCACAATTCAAATATACAACTCTCTCAATCAGATGTAAGCTGTTATAGCCAGCAGGAGGTACTATCGCCTGCAGGGGTTCATGCTGTGCTCCATGAAACAGCATCTTCTTTCAAGCTTATGCTCTTCAGCCTTAGAGAATAGAAATAAGGTTGGTGCTTAGGAAAACATTTATTTTAGAAAACTGTGTAAAGCTTCTATTGTATTGAATGAAGAAGGAATTTCAAACTTCAATAAAGTGACCTTTTTGCTTGAATATTCTTATACAATGCAGTAGAACCCTCCTGTGAAAGCAAGGCTATACTTCATAGCTAAATATTGCTAAATACAGACTATACAGTACCCAAGAAGTGCATGTTGTTGATTTTTCTTCAGTCGGTCAGAGCAATACTCTGTTCAACATCTCCGTCATTTTAAATTGAGAGAGATTAGCTTTGCAATAGGAGATATCAATGAAACACACATCCAGGGCTAAGTTAAACAGACCTCCAAGCCATTTTCTCCAAAGCAAGAAGGGCATAAACACAGTCAGAGGAAATATCTCGTCCTTGCTGTTGGCATTGTTCTGGGGAGCAGAGGAAAAGACACTTGGCAGGATCACCATTCATCACTTCATATTCTTGTTTGAAACATACAATGAGCTCATTGTTTTGCAAGGAGAAAAAGTCAGTTATTAACTCAAGCAGCTTCTCTTCAGGAATTGATTATGGGGAATAGCAGCCAGTCTGCCAATCTAATTTTTGCAAGGTATTTTCTAGTGTCCGTCTCTTTTTCACTGGCTAGTGTAAAGCAGGCATAGAAAATTCTGTTTCATGACATGCAGTAGGAGACAGTTTCTATCTGAATTGAGGCTGGTTGTGTCTGCGGTTACTATGAAAGCTCAGAGCAGGCACATTGATTGCTGGGATCAAGCAGATCTGTTACCCATGACTGGCGCAATGCTCAGAGGCACTGTAATGAAGCACTGTGTTGTGGCTGATACATACTGTTCTTTCTCTGTCTGCAGCCGTTACACAAACAGAAGTGGAAAAGTTCTTGACAAAAACAACGTAGTGCGGAAATGACATGTTGTCTGCGTTTTCCAGCTTTGGGAGAGGGGAACGCTTGGCTGGAGCTAGCATGTGGGACAAAACGGCATGCAAAAGGGTGGATGGAATTAGTAGATAGGTAAGGTATACTGTTTGGATCACTGAAGCAGTCTATATTTGAAATCAGATTTCTAGAAAGGTATGACATTTTTGTGATAGGCCTGGTTTCTTTTACGGCCGTTTTCCTCATCTGACAGCATTCTTCCAAGATGCGGCCATTCAAGGGTGCAATATCTTCAGCCTGGGCCTATGACTGACTTTCTTGGCGATGTACCTGTTTCTCCTGATTTTAAGGTGTTCTGGGAATGGTATCACTGCATACATTTACTTCACTTCCTTTTTATGAAGAAGTCAGTCAAAAAGGTGGCCAGAAAGAAACACATGAACATTTTGTCTCTTTAAACCTGGACCTGTTGTCTATATGAGGCAGATGCAGCCTGAGTCTGCCTGTGTTCCCTGGCCTATATATATACATATATATATATATGTAGTCCCCAACCATGGTTTGCCTGCACACCTCTGTGGGCAAGGATCCTGCTCTCCCTGGATCCTGGATCACTGGAGGCTCAGGACCTCTGAAGAGAGGCCATGGGACCACCAAAAGCCCAAGTGGTGACACCTCAGCCTTGGCAATCTTGCAACCTGTGCTGCATCCAGAGCCTCCCGACCGCCGTCAGCAGAGCAGCAGAAGGCGATGCAGCTCGGCTTCTTTATTAGGGCTTCAGGTGCCGATGGAGGCTCCCTGAGCTGCTTGGCATGGCAGGGGTGGGCAAAACGCACTGGGACCAGTACATCGGCAGTGATGTGGAGAGGAAGGTGACTGCCCAGGCTTGGCTGCATCTCTCCTGGGTAATAGTTTTTCCTGGCTCCTGACCTTGCCCATATGGGTCAGGGAGGGAAACTGTCATGTTGTAGAGCTCGTTGTTATATTAGTGAGAGACTCAGCAAATCAAGGAAGCTGAAAAACAGACTTTTGCTTTTGGCTTTTCCCGATTAAGCTCTTTTTCTGAAGCCTTTTAAGCAAAGTAGAGCTGAGGAGACAAGTTCCCCAATAATCAGATTCTCCAGAGACTGAACCTGGGAATTAAACACAGGGATTAGTGAAGCAGGCTGTTAGGATAGATGTTAGAAATCATAATTAGGGTTTTTGTTGTTTGGTTGTTTTTTTCCTCAGAAGACTCTGGTGGAAAGAAAGTCTGCCTGAAAAACACAGAAGAATCTTCAGTGGGTGGGACAGCAGCTATTGCCTTAAAATACTAGATCTAGTCTAACAGGTAGGATGAATTAACACAATAATAGATCTGTAAATTTTGACAGAAAAGACAAATGAACCATTTTTTTTGTTTGGTTTGGTTTGTTTTTTAATAAAAATAACACAGTATTTGCATCTAGGACATGGGCTAGGCATGTAGCACATACGTATAGTAGTCCTTTTGCTAAGAAATACTCACTTTGAGGATGCACAGCATATAGAAAGTCATACTTTATCTATTGCTCAACAACAAAAGGGGGAAAAATTAGGAGCTCACCTTTTGGGCCCTGCGCTTGTCTGCTCGTTGATTCTGGTGGTAGATACGGCTGAAGTTGGAGACAATTACAGGAACTGGCAGAGCAATGACCAAAACCCCACTCAGGGAGCATATTGAACCAAAAATCTTGCCAGCGATTGTCTTCGGCACCATGTCACCATATCTGGGTTAAAAAAAACAAAACGCTTAGTAAAGACAAAATCTTTTATAAGTATTGAATTGCAAGATGAATTAATTGCACAATACATTTTACTTCTCTTGCAAATAATACTCACTGCATATAAATAATAGTTTATACACATATGCATACATATACAGCAAGCCTAGTGTTGTGCACATGTAACTTTAATTTGCTAATTTTGCTAAATTTTTAACTAGCTAATTTTGGGTATCCTGTTCATCAAACTGTGGGCAACTATCTTTCACCCACCTGTCGTCTTCCCAGGCTGCCTCTATTGCAATGGAGAGAGAGTGACCTTGCTAAGGAAAAAAAAAAAAAAAATCAGCGTTGAAGTTAAAAGTCCTTACTCCGTTTGCTTGTTGGAAGAACTCATCCCTTTCCACTGTCAAGATCCTAGGGATTCCACTTGGTAAGTTAGATGCCAAGCTGAAAAATCCATTGTCTCACTTAAGCTGATATAGTACTTTCATTTAGGAGGGTAGCACATTTTTGGCACAGGTTGCCCAGGAGATCATGGACTTTCTATCCTTGGTTATTTTCAACACTTGTCTAGACAAAAGCGTGGCTGACCTAACCTATTGTTGATAGGCTGCCGTTGAGTGGAAGGCTGGACTAGCTGACCTCCAGAGGTCCCTTCTATGGTCCAGCTGAAAGCAAACATAAAAAACTCAAGCCACAAGCAAGCAGGCGACCCAATTCTAACTGCAAATCTTGGCAGCACTCAGAATTGCTAGGGCTACCACCTTTCTTTATGATGCTGGATATTGTTTTGTCCAGCAAGTAAGAACATAGCGCTCCTGAAGTATGTAGAGGCACTCCAGTGACAGCTTATTAAGAGATATCCACTCTTTGCACTCTGTGGAGTGCCATGTTCTATAGGACAAGTATGTAATTACATACTGCAGAGTTTAACAAAGAGATAAATTACTTTCAAGTTACCATTTGGTTTTTAACTTTACTGGATTTTAAGTTATTATTAAATATTGTTTGTAGCATGTGAGTTTAGTATGCTTGTGAGCAGAGAGATAGTACATTCCCTATTACAAAGAATTTATAAACTGTTAACACAAGAAAAGGTAAGAAATAAAACTGCAGGAGGGGCTGTGTTTGGAAAATGCTTTTTGGAGAACAAAACCTGTCTGTTCAGCAGGAATTGGAAAAATAATAGAGAAGTTGGGGGGACTCTTCAAGTCACGTGGTCCAAATTGTGCACCTAATCACAAGAAGGAGGGGTTAAAGGGATGAGGGTATCAGATGATGGAGAATCTATATGGGGTTAGAGAACACCTTCCAGCAATGAGAGCTCAGCATATGTCAAAAGGAGATGATGTATTGCCTTGTAGGTGAAGATGAATGGTTTGCATTTTGTAAGATAAGAGAAAGGTGTTTAACGTAAATATTCAAATAAGATGTCATCCAGGCAGATATAATATAGATGACCAAGTCTTAGACTATTGACAAAGAACATGTTGTGTAAAACAAATGTTTAGTTGCTTTATAAAGCATGCCCAAGTGTAAAATATTCACAGGAAAAAATACATTAATATTTCTACCGATAACCCCCCTCACCTGCTTAGAATTTGAATGCTATTAGATTCTCATTTTGTGACAGGCAGGACTGAATAAAAATACATAATGTAATAGAATCCATCTTCTAAATTATTTATATATCTGGTCTTAATTACAAGATGTATAAAACTGGAAAAATACTAGAAAGAGAGTCATGCTTTCCTTCACATCAACATTTGCACCTCACAACATAGGCATTTTTGGTGCTTATCTTCCTAAAGCCAGAGCTGACTATCAGCTGTCAGGAGTGATGCATGCACAGCTGTTCTTTCCTTTGGGCAGGGAAGTGGATAAATGACCTTTCAAGGTCCCTTTGACAAATGGGATCCCCGACACCTAACTAACCCCAGGTTTTTTTTCTGGCAGAGCGGTGGGCATGGGGCCAGGTTGGCAAGCTTAGGGGAGAAGTCCTAGGATCAAATAGCTAATCATTACTGGTTTATGGTATTTGTTACTGTTGTACTTAATCCTTTTAGATACAATCCAACTAGTTGCTTAAATTAAATCAAAGTGTGTCAACAGAAAGCTATTTAAAAGGCAATATGTATTTACACACACATGACACAACCAGACCTTGAAATGCAAAATTTACACATGCCCGGTATTACTGGAGCAGATCTCTTAAATTAGATTCCTAAACCTATATTTAGTTGCCTACCACTTGAAATGCTAAACTGCTGAACCTTCCTTCATAAGCTCACATTGTCACTGATGGCTGCTGGACAGAAGGCATTGCTGGCTCTAGTTAATTTGGTTTGAAGTTGCTCAGGGATATAGTTCATCCTGTTGATAATGTGACACTATAATTATGTGAATCAAGTAAAGACAGATGCTTTAGGAGTGGTGACAGGAGCTATTAGCTGATCCGTCCCTAACATTTCAGTATTTACGTTTGGACCTACCTACTGACATAAGGAGATGCCTTTTCATGGTATTTCAGTATTACAGAGCAAAATAAGAAAAATTAGGATTGTTTGATACATGAAGGTATTTTGCAAAGTTTTTCTTACCTTCTGGGCAAAATGACAGGTAGATGGATATACTGCTTATTTTAAAATAACTTGCTTTTGATTATTTTTCTATTTCAGCTTGAGTCAGTTGGAGTACGGTGACATTTTCCGAATGTAATGTTGTTTGTCCGTTGTTTAGTGCTAATAATATCTTTCACATCATTAATAACTCTTACATAATCAGTTTTTCTCCTGTTGATAAACAGTGTGTTGGAGAAGTTAAAATAAAATTACAGTCAGAAAAAATTACTTCCAAGAAATTATCCTTCCTGCACAGGGTGAGAAACATATTTGCTCACTTTTGTGACAAAATGGAGTTTTTATTACATTTACCCTGGTTAGCCTTGCTCTCCTTGGGGACAGTGACACAGATTTTAGTCTAGTGTAGCCATGACCAGAATTGTTAATGAAGTTCCTCCTGCTGGATTAAAGATTGCCTTTAGTTATACCTCGTATATCACTGAAAATCACCAATGGAAGTAACTGGATGACATAAAACGAAGGGAAAATTTCTTCCTTTACCCCACCTGCAATTGCTTTATTCCTTGGAAAGTCTAAACTAAAAAAGAATATAACTCCATTTTCAGATGGCAGGGTAGCTTTGTGGTGCTTGTATTTCAAAGTGGAAAAATTATACTTGATCTCTAAAACAAATTCTGAATTCTGCAGAAAATCTGATCTCCTCAGTCATGGCGACAACAAATATGGAATCTTATTAAGTAATTTTCACAGAGTCACTTTTCAAAAGGGAACTATTTCAAGGTTTTATCTAGTGCTACCCTGCTTGTCTCACTGCTCTTCAGTCTGGAACTGCAAATGTATTCTCCTTTACGTGCTTTTTTTCCTAGTTGCAGTCTTTCCATATCTTTCTACATATTCTGTTCCACATATTGTTGTGGCCAAAGCTCAAGTCAGTCCTTGGGCATTTATGAATTGTACTGACAATCTCATTTTGTAACGTCAAAAGTGTCATCCCAATATTGTATGCTCTGGATGAGTGAAGAAAAAGAGATGTCGTACTGATCCCTGTTATCAGTCAGGTGCATTCTACTTCATTAGCTGAAAAGGGAAGGGAAAAGGCTATGACAAACTAGATGTGTCAATCAAGTTTTATCAAATCACAAGTCAGAAACTACATGAACAAACTAATGCCCAGGTTTCACTAGACGTAGTCCAGACAGGTCAGACGTGTGCTATTGCTTGCAGTCCACGGGTATCTGTTCACTAAGTGACATGGTACAGAGATGGATGGATTTAAAGGCATGTGTGTTTTGTCTCACTTGCTTGTATTCAACAGGTGACAGACCACTTTTGCATATTTGACTCCTTACTGCAAGGCAAGACAGGAAGCCAGTGGATTCCATCATTTTGCATATACCGGATCTTTCAGAGTACTGATCTGAGTAACATGGGTGTGATTTAGCACTTTGCGTGACAGATTTGGGGGCACGAACGCAGCTTGAATCACACACAAAAGGCTGAGCTGTTGTAGGAGCTTGGGAAAAATGAATGTATTTGGGTTTACAAATGCCCAATCTGAAATCTAAGCATTGCCACGTCAGATCTTACCCGTGGACATCCACCTGCCAAAGCGATACTGCCTTTCTAACTGATAAGTGGAATATATCTGATGTTGCATACCCATAATTCAAGAAATCTCAGACAACAGAGGCTGTATTTGTGGCATCATCGGCTATTTATCTTATTCCTGAATCTAATGAAGACTGTTTTTTGATAGCTCTGAGATGGAATATTTCATAAGTCAAAGGTCTGAATTATAATTGAAACGAGTCATACTTTTTGGCCATTTATCCTTGATGTGAGCAGAGAAGGTCTTTTCTTTAATAATCTTAACAAATGAGAGGGACAATGCTGCTTGTTTGACTTCTGTTTGTTTGAACACAGGCGTAATTTTTTTTCAGTGAAGAATAAGTGTGCCTGCCTTGGAAAATAAAATGAGTAATGACAGGAATTGTATTTTAGCAATATTTTTGTGTGTGTTTGACAGATCAGAAATTCATATTTGGAATAGCTTACTTTGGATAGAAACATCCCCCTGCTCCCTGGTGACCTCTGCACCAAAACTGTGAAATTGTATATAGTAGGAATAAATCCAGGATGTGCATTTTTACAAAGATCAAATATTTAGGCTGATACTGACAGATAGAGTTAAGGAAAAAAATGGTCAATGTTAAAAAACACCTAGCTGCATTAACGTTTTCTGACACTAGAGGGCATAAATGGCATTAAAAATAAATGCAAATACAAAAACATTTTAAAATGCGTGTTACAAATACACGTGCCCTCTCCCACCTCCTTCGAAATAATTTACATTCTTTAAAAAAATATTACATTGATTGAGGTCTGTTGTCTGCTCCCACCTTACTTGCTGAAAAGGAAATCTAGTAACATTATTGTTTTCAAACATGTAAAACATGTCAGAAAATAATGAGTTGTAAAATAAACGAAAAGTCATTAAAATTAACTTGGCAATATTTATTTTAAAAGCGAGGGAATTTATGGCCAAAGAACAATGATAATAGTACGAAGTGCATGGAAACGAAACAATCTTTGTAGAAGCCAGCACAGCACATTGTTTTCAGGTGTGGGAGACAAATCCCGCTTCCCAGCGGAGTTAGCCTGCCATCGGGCAGAGGTCAAGCTTTTTGCACTGGAGTTAACAGGAGGGTGCCCTGCCTTTCCAGGACAAGGCGTATCCTCCCACGCTCCAGCAGCCTGCTTGCTCGGCGCAGGGTGGGACGCTTTACCCACCCGGGTGGGATGACGATACCCCTGCCCTCTTGCTTCCCGGCTTGGCTAACGGCCTTTTCCTCTTCTCCAGGAGCCGCAGGCAGACCCCAGAGGCTGCTCTGGTGAGACTCTCAGCGAAGGTTACACAGCCGCTCGTCGGCCCGCACGTTTAGCCGGCCGGGCACCCAACTGGGCACGCGCTTACGTGCCGGCATAGGGGAGAAGGCAAGAAAAGCAATTCCCAGCCTCTCTGACACTAACAGTAATCATGATGAATCTGCAGCCTTACCTAGGTCTTAAAATAGCCTAATGATTTCAGAGAAGTAATTTCTAATAATACAAAATATTGCCGTTACTGTGAGATGTGGAACATTACATAGATTATTCCAAATTTTATTCCAGCCTAGGGAGATTCTGCGTGGAATTGCAAATAATCTTCCTGGCTGCTTTTACTGCTGCGAAGGGCCTTCTGTTGCAGTAGCCCTCTCTTCTGCTTGGTAGTGATGGACGTGGTCCCCTCTGGAGTCCACAAATGTTCCTCCAAGCGCTGGCCAGAATGATCATTCATGAATGATGAAAACCGCATCTGCTTCTCAAGAGTGGCAGTGCTCCCTGGGCTTTCCAGCCTGCAGCACAAGAGTCAAACTATTGCCCCTGCACCTGGCTGAGTTAGCAGTTTCTGAAATACAAAATTTCTAACAAAATTCAGGGATTTTTTTTTTTTTTTTTTGCACATGCACCACAGCTTTCATCCAAGAAGCTTAAACAGATTTGTAAAGGTGGGCTTTAGTACTTAAAGGTCAAAAAAAGGAACTTTTGCGTGGAAAAGTTACGAGACTTGCCCAAGGAAATGCTCTCAGCTTCTTGCAGTCAAGACAGAGATCCAGATATCCAAATTCCTTCTGCTTTCATTTACCATAAAATATTAAATCCAAAAAGGTAAAAAATATCTTTTTTTTTTTGTCATCTCTCCTCACTCCATAGGAAAAGCTAATAACCCAGCTGTTCCTGAGCTGCTGCAAAGCATCATAGAAGTATGATGTCTGCTTCATGTTGTATGGGGACTATTTAAACTACCAGAGCTACATCTCAGCTGACGCCTAACAGCTGCATTACAGTTACACAGACATGCTACTGAGGTGGTGTTTTGTTTTGTTTTTTCCCAGATTTCAGAGGCAAAAATGAGCATGTTTCTTTTTAGGAAAAAGAAAATATTTCTGAATAGATCAGACACTTTTTATGAATAAGGAAAGCAACATGGCAGAAAAATTGTTCTTGATGCAAAAGTTGCAAGCTGCCTTTCCTAGTGTTACTTAAATCACGGTGGTTCTCACAAGGCACTGGCCGCCATCCGCATTCACAGGTGAAAATGGGCCTTTTTTAGAGTTTGTGGACAAAGGGAGCTTCGCACAATCTTTTGCACGGTAGCAGGCTTCTGCAGCAAGTGTGGGTGCCCTCATCCTGCGTGGTGCCTGCCAGCACCCAAGCCCTCTCCTGCCAAAAGGTGACACTGAGACTGTGACAATCGATGCTGAGGGTCTCTGCACACCGTGGCAGGCATTGGATTGTGCTTCCAAACCCCTTTTTGGCTTTTTTTAAAGTGATGTAACGTCGAGAATTGAGGCTTCCAGCACCAGCTTTTGCGGTGGAGAGGCTTACCTGGTGAAAGACCTGCCGTGCGTGTATTTGGTGGGGCTTTATGCTTAGTACAGTGGATGGAGGGCTGTATGTCAGCAATAAAATTCATCAGCTGACCTGCCGCACACTCTACAAAGGAGGAGTGACTGGTTAAGCCCTGCCTTTGTGCTACCATGGACGTGTGAATAAACCAATCTCGGGTAACTCCCTTCGCAGCAAGGCTAGCTCTCAGACTAAGCAGATAGGCTGCAAGGGAGCAAACATCAGTTAACCACTTTAACTTCGAGACCCGTTAAAAAAATAATCAGCATGGAATAGAAACTATCCATTTTGAGAGTAGAAAAAGAAGTGCTATGCATAAAGCAATATTATAGAGATGTCAAATTATATCTGACAATTGCAAAATGGTGTACTTGTCTAAGGAGGGTGCTGTAAATTGTTATAAAGCTGTTCCCTAGCGCTTCCAAGCTGCTTGGTGACTAAATGCTGGCAAGTTGACACTAATTAGTCATTTATTTCAATGTTACATCCAACAACAGATAATTTAAATTGCTACTGGTAATAAGTTTAAGTGGAATTTCAAAACAAGCATTTCAACTGTGATGCCTTAAGGATTCAACCTGTACATTTACAAATTGAAAAGTATCTAAGATGCTGTTTAGGAGCTAATTCTAATTTTAAAACACCACTGTGTGTGAATGTGAAATGATCCAGGGCTAGATTTGGAAAAATGAGACAGAGGTAAGTAAAAATGTCTTCATTTCCTAAAAATCATCTTTAGTCCTAGGAATACTATATCTAATTAACATAGAATTCATTTATTACTTTGTTGTATTACTTCAGAATTTCAAGTCTTTAAGATACCATGGTGATGAGCAGAGAATAAATGTTTAGCTGGATAATTATTCATAAGATGGTACAAATGATTACAGGAAGAATATACTTTTCCTCTGTCACTCAGATACTTTGCATTTTCTGGGGCCTGATGTAGACATTCCCTTGTTTTTAACTCTATTTCATGTGAAGCCAACAGTAACTAAAAAAAAAAAAAAAAAGACAATTTGATCTTTACTCCTGCAACTCTGACTTACTTCCCTAAGAGAAAATGTCCCCAGGTCTTTTCTCCTAAAAATCGATGACCTATGTATGTTACTTATTTAGTCAGGACCTAATTTTTCAACAGTTCTTCTGTCAGTGCATGTACCCACACACAAGCTCATATATATAGGATGAATGGACCAGTTCTTTCAAGGTTTAGAAATGAACAAAAGAATACCAGTAATAGGTCAGACCAAAGCTTCACCTAGCCTAGTATTCAGTCTCCAAAATTTAACCTGAAACAAACATATAGGGAAAAAGAGGAGTAGGCTAAATACCCATGATAATATCCTTGAATGCTCTTCCATCCTCCAACCACTTACAAATAACTCAAGAAGTTCCAGAACTGTAATTTCTTTGTAGTTAGTGATCCTTAGTGGATTGCACTTCCATGGGCTTTATTTTTTCCCCTTAAATCCGTGCACATTTTTGGCATTCACAACACTGTTTGGCAGTTCCTTGGTCAGTGTCCTTTTGACTATTCTGGCTGTGGTTCCTTGCTTTGTATGGTGCCCCAACCAGGTCCTTGTATTCAAAAAAGCAGCTGCTGTGTGATCTCTAGCCACCCTCCTCCTCCTACTTGTGTTCTCATACCTATTTACCTTATGTCTTTTCTAGCCTGACAAGTCCTACTCAGCTCATACAGAATCTACTCCCTAAATTCGTTCATACCTTTTGCCCTTTTCTGAATCTTCTCCAATTCTTTTATACTCTTTACAAGAAAACAAGACCAGAACTGCACACAGTATTCAAAGAAGAGGTACAGACAAGTTCAGAATAGCTTATTTTTCTGGTGCCAACTTGGACAGTGAGCCATTATTATTCACAATATTGATATGTGGTTTCTCACCCTTGTTATTTCTCTGACCAAATCTTTATTGGGGGGAGCTGGTAAAATTTGCCTTACTTCCCAGATCTCTGTCATTGACAGAGGAAAAGGAGCTGTTAGGTTTCTGGCACAGCATGGGGGTTTTGACGACTGTCATGACATAAACCTTACAAGATGATCATTGAAATGGCATAGCTCACTCAGCACCTGTGTTAACTGGCAAAAGAAAATGCACTCCCAGATTTGTACCAACATTTAGGTTAAAAGAAATGCATCTTCATTTGTCCTGTTCCTGTGAATAGGAAAGTTTAGGGGTTTTTTTTTTCTTTTTTTTTTTTCTTTTTCCTTTCTTTTTCCTTTCTTTGTTCTTTCAGAAAATCCTTTCTTGGGAGAACTGGACTAAACAGCAATACAAAGTTAAGAGACAGTGCTGTATATAACATGGAGAAAAGGAGAAATAGGAATCAGGATGAATGCACACCAATCCCAAACGCTGAGCATTTTAAATAAATTGATACAAATACAATACAGTATGAAGAATTTCCAGCAGTTCCTACTTGAGACATTAACTGGAAGCAACATGAACATCAGGATATAAAAAGCCCCACCTTCAAAAATACCACCATCTCTAATCATTCTTCACGTTAAAGGTTAGGGGTGAAAGATGGGCAATGCCTTCAAGCACGGGTCTGGCCACAGTGCCTATTAAAGACTGAATAACGAACCCATAGTACAGATAGTAAACAAGAGCAATGTGAGATTTATTGACTACGCCAAGCTTGGCTGTAAAGAGAGTCCAGTTGCAGGCTCCATTGATTCCCAGCAGGATGGACTAGGGTTTAACACATTCTTCCTGGGAAATGATTCTGAAGGCAGCTGCTAAGTATCACCCATCTCCCCCACCTGGCCTTGGTTCCTGGATGCTCTCTCTTCCCCCAGACACTTCAGGAGCACATGGAAGATGACAAACCCACACATTTCTTCTAGGAACACACTGTTTAGTAGAAATTTCAATGTTGTAACTAAAATGAGGATTGAGCCGTGAAGCACAGATTTCAGTGCAGATTCAAATGCACCTTTCTGAAGCCCAGGGGTATGTTTCGACATGCCACCTTGCTTCAGTGGAGGGGAGAAGTTTCCTATTAGCAGTGTAATTAGGTACATTCTGGGTCTGGTGTTCATCCCAGAAATATTGCTGAAAATTTTATGTAATTAATGTCTCCTACAGATTTTAAGTTACAATACTTGTGCTGAATAGCAGCAAAGTCAAAACAAAGCATTGATCTGCCAATCCATTCCTAAATTTCTCTTGAGTATATATTAGCCATCAGGTCAAACCACTCCAAGTATAAATCACAATAACACTAGAAAAGCACTGTGGAAGTTTGCAAGGACAGCCATGCCTTTTTTGTGACAGCTACTGGGCACAGCACTGAGATCAGTGAGCTGATTTCGCTTGGGAATCAAATCCAGCTGCTCCCACTTTCAGGTAAAACTCTGACTGACAGAGGTTTTAACCACTGCTGGCTTTAATACTCTTCAGGTCTCTAAATGGGGAGATCAAGATCTAGGGATGATTCCCAGCAAATTCAGAACTCCTTATTCTGCTTTTTTTCAGCAAAGCACTAAAGAAAATCCCCAGTCTGCAGTACAGGTTTGTCTTTGCCCTTTGGCACACCCTCCAACTTAAAAACATTCTGCTGTTTCTTCCACATATTTAGTCCCATTAGGTAACACTGGAGTTTTGTATGTCAAAATACTGATAGTAAAAATATTTCAAAAGTGTTCGTGAAATAATAAACAGAATTATTTCTTTCTCTTAAAAAATAATCAGAAGACCCCATCCTCTCAACTTTATCACTTGTTTTGCTTCAAATATTTTCACCTCATTTGAAAAACTGCTATCGTGTCATGTTCAGCACTGGCCAATTAGGCCAAGCTAATTTTTTGCTTGCCAACACAACCACTGACAGACCAGTGTTATTTTTACATTCCTTCAGGCAAAGCTGAAAAACGCAAAATAGCTTGTGTCAGTGTGACACTGCTACTGGCCTAACTCTCTAGGGATCTCTGCCAAATATTGAATACTTCAGTTAATTTTTCTCTAATGCTAACTCTAAATCTGTTAAACCAAGAGTAAAACCTACTCTAGTATATTTTTATACACGTGCACACACACATATATATTTTTTATATATATATACACACACTTAGATAAGACTAAGAATTTTCCCTTTAAGGTAATAATAATTCCTTTGTACAACTTTTGTGCACTACAAGTTTTATCACAGTCCAGGATCTTAGTGTCCCTTTCCAGCTAGTAGTCAAGAGAACGATCTTTCTGAGAATATCCACTGTGTTTTTGCCTCCAAAATTCAGCTTTTTCCTCTTCCATGACATTTTTCATTCCTATTTAGAATATAGTTGAGAAAACACATCAGTGGAAGTTACTACCTGCAATGGCCTATTTACTATTTTTTTTCCTTGGTCTAATTGTTGTCTTTGCTCTTTTCCAATTTTCAGGGGTTTCTGAGCTTGCTCAGATAAGCCCAGGAAAAATGAAACAATTCACATACTTCAAGTCCAGCAAAATGAAAGCCTCTTCTGAGTTCACTCAAAGCTCCCCACAACTCAGCTTTCCATCAGGGCTAAATCACCCCAAACCTTGAAAGAAGGAGGGGAGGCTATAGCATTCAGCCCTCTTAAAGTTTCCTGGCAGAGTAATTAGTTTCAGCTGAGCCTAGTTATATCCCCTTTCTTGCAAAGAAACCAAAAGCCTGGGTGAGCTGCTCTGCCCATGGGCAGCTTAACCCTCACCCTCCCAGCTGCCAGGCACTGCCTCTGCAGGCTGTAAAAGCTTGGCATTACATAGTTTATATAATTTAAATAGGGAATTTTGCAATTATTACACATGAGAAGTATTGAATCATTGGTTAGGAGACTAAAGTCCTCTCTTCATCAGATCATGCAGCGTGGACTTTGAATGCTTAACCACACTTGAGTCTTGACACAACTTTGAATGGATAACTTTGGACACGGAAAGGTAGCAGCATGCTACAAAGAGTAGAAATGGATTTGCCTGCCTCTGCCAGTTTTGACAGTGCATTTTGTACTGTGACCTCTTGTGTGCTAGTAATTGGACTCAAGCCACCAATGAATCTCTAAACATTAGCACACTGCAATGACATGGTAATGACTTTCTGTCACTGCTAACCCCACTCCTATTTGAATTCATATCCCATAACTGAGAGGTTCTGTATCTCACTACCAATCCTCTCAGTTATTCAGGCATAAAGCTTCATAACACTGACTGACCGCTACCATTCTTTTCACAGGTAGTAAAGAAATAAATTTTCCATGTGTTTTCTCCACTTTTAAAAAAGTCTCCCTCTTTGTTGCACACAACATTTAAAAACTTTGTGCCAGAGCCCATTCAAAATCTAACCTTTTAGTGATCACTCATGGATCTCTCAGAAATGGAGCTTCTGGACCACGACACACCCTTTCCATCACATTTTTAAATGCAGTGTTCATGAAAAAGTCTGGAGCTTTGTGGAAAATTTGCCAGATGTCCAATGGTAAAAGCAAGGATTTTGGAAGGTCGCATGAGGCTTCTCTGCCCAGAGAGATGTGAGTATATGTACCCCACATGTGTGCTCAAGAAATCATGCTATAGGGAATGCTCGAAAGGGATTTTCTCAATCTCTTCCTGTGCAGCCTGTGTTTCAGAAAATGCTTAAATATTCAGCAAGCCAAGCCTGAAATTTGATACTGTTTCAAGTGAACAATCAAACCACAGCTACAAGAAGTCTTGTAATTTTTTTAATTAATTAATTTTCATTTTTAAATTATGACATAGAGAAAATACTTTACCTGCCAACAGGCAGTAAAGCTTTTAGAGACTGGAGCTTTCATGGAGGGTGAAATCCCTCATGCAGAAAATCTTTTTGATCCCAGCTCTTCAACAGTTGGTTCAACTGCACTAAACATCAAGGCTGGAATTCAGAGGGAGCACCTGCACCTCCTTCCCTGCCTTTTGGAAGAAAAGCCTTATCCTATAGTCTCCCTTCTTCAGGTTTTGAAAGACAAACGTGTTTCGCTTAAGGTGATGGCTCAGTATGTATTCCTGGAGGATGTAGCCCTCCTTGTAGCATGGATCTGGATTCTGTGAGGGAATAGGAATTCAGTCCCACAGCACTACTTTGGCTTTTTTCCCACCAATTGGTTTACACTGACCTTCCCCAGAGGGCAGACTCCATTTTTAGGTGTCTAATTCTCCCATCATTATTTGGCACAGCCTGTGTGCAAAGCGTTATGCCTAATGATTAGATACTGCAGTGCTCAGGGTTGTGACACGAGACTTTCTGAATCATTAATATTATGCCTCCACTGTAATTCTTTCCCCTTCCAAAGGCTGTGTGCGATGCTCAGAGAAATGTTGTGGTATGTCAGATACTGGCATGAAAGCACTGTAAAAGTTGCCTTCTCAGTAATGATTTCTGTGCTGCAAATAAGAGCTCCTTCTGCTTATCCACTGAGTAGCAAATTCCCCAGACCAGTGATTCCTGAACATTTTGAACCACACACCAGCTTGCTTTGAACTACTGTGAACCTTTAGAATCACATTGTTAATTGAAAACACTATAAAAGCAATATACTGCAGATCATTTATCTTGGCCTTGCAGGCTGTGTTTTTGGACCCCTTGATGTAAACAATAACTAAGCAAGTAGGGCTCCTCCTGACCAGCACTCTGACCATAGCTGAAAGATTATTTCCTGCCACTCTCTCCAGCTTGACCTGAAGGTCCACAAAAGCATCAAAGACTAATCTAACAGTCTCTACCTGTCTCTGCTTCAAGTATAACTATATTCGAAGTATTTATCTTTCTGTTTGTCAAAATCAATCAGGAACTCTAACCAATATCTGACAACTCTCATACTTAATTTTGCCTGTGCCATTCACTGAAAATTTTGTCCTTGGATTTTAAATTTCTACTCAATCTTTTGGTTCAAACTGTGTTTCTTTTATCTCTACAACAACAGGCACAATTTAATGAGGACTGCCAAACCCTCTCCTTTTTATGCATTTTCAATTAGTTTTGCTTCTCACTGAGTATAAATTTCTTTTTAGAGACCTTTATATAGCAAGTCCTCTGTCCTTTTCTGCTGTCAGGTTTGTTGTTTTCAGTGTGTTGAACACTGATTTCCTTCCTTCTCTCCTTGACTTTCCTATTATAGGTACTTTCTTGTTTGTGCCCATATTATAACTGCACAGCTTTAGGGATGGAGCAGACATCCTGGGAGAAGAAAGTCAATGCTGCAATCCTGGTGCAAAAAGATGATATACCTCAGAGCACTGCTTCTCCATGAACTTGACTGGGGCTGCCAGACAATTGTCCCCTGGGTCCTCACTGATTTTCAGCTCTGTACAGAAGTTATGTGTCTAGGGAATGGGTGAAGAAATGACCTGCTGGCCCTGAGCTGTTACATGGTACAAGAGGCACAGGAGTGACAGGTATGGCTGCATGTCACTGCTGTGGATGTTGTGTCGTGTTGTACACACTTATCTCCAGAAGTCACTTCTGCTGTCCTGTAGGAGATGGGAGTTGGTGACTCATGATTGCAAGGACTCTTAAACAGTCTTTAGCCCAGATTTAACACAGGGGGTTGTTGTAGTCTGAAAATCAGAGATGTTCAATTTTGTCAAAGGTAATTTTTTCAAAAGTAATATTTTTGAGTGAAGTATAACTTCTGACGAGGACCAGATTCTGGCCTCTCCACTTGCAACAATGGTTTCCATTACTCCAGTAGGGCTTCTTTTATGAGTATCTGCTTTCAGCTGTAAATATCTGATGTTTGAGATCTGGCTCACAACCTATATCTGATTGCAGAGGACACCCCACCAATGCTGGTGTTAATGTTGTTTCTTGAGATAAGGCACATTACTTAATGAGGTAATTTGCATAATTCCTATTAATTTATCTTCTGCAAGAGACCTCCCCATTTTCTACCATCCCTTTTCAGAATATGGTCTGCTTTCACATTTGTACTGGTCCCTCGCATCCTGCTTAACTCCACCTGGTATGACACCTGAGTTTCTCCTTGATGCTGTGTCTCTTTTTTCAGTACCCTGCTTTCCCTCCCAGTTGCAGTACCCTTCTTATGGGAAGAGGTTGCTTAGAGCCAACTGGGAAGAAGGGGAGGAGGTAGCCAGGGCATGGATCTGCTCCACTTCCACAGCCAAAATGCACAGCAGTGGGACAAACCCTTCTCATCTTTTTCATTTCCATACTTAGGATTACTTCTAGCACTACAAAACCCGAACTAATAATAATTTTCATAGAAAGAGTAAAAATATTTCAAGCATCTGACACTGAATAGTCACATGGTCTTATTACTGTGATTCCTGTTGTATTTGCTGGCTTTTCCTCTGGTGCATTTTAGGTCATCCTTCACCCTACTGGTAAACTTTGACTGTGAGATCCCAGAGTTACTTGTGCTGGAGAGCATAGATCAGTTCCAGGTGTTAGACAGCTAAAAAGCCACTAAACCATTTTTCATTGCTTTCAAAGTAGGGCAAATTTGGGTTGTAAATATTAGCAGAGTTTTCCTTTCTTTTTACTCAAAACTGTGCTACTATGAGCTCATGTGTCAGATAGCAATTCAAACCCTCTCTACAGGCCTTTCTTTCTTTAATGTGCTCATCAGTATTAACCACTAAATGCATTTGCCTTAGGAGCTAGAAGTTCTCTACTTTCTATTACCATCATTATGTCTTTAATAAGCAGGCATGCAGGTATATCACTGGCCTGTTCCTCTTCAGAAGGAGTGGGAAGGAATGGAGAAAAAATCCACAGGAGGTCCACTCTCACAAGAAAGAAAATAAAAGACCAAATTAATGGAAGCTTCTTAGGGAATAAAGCAGCAATTCCATTCTGTGCCAATAATCAGAATGCAGCTGAGCAGTATTTTTTCCTTCTGATTTTATATTACTCCACCTTTCTTTTCCCCTCCTCTCCCCAGCCTAAAAATGTTCCATCTGTCTGTTAGTCTCTGATCCTCTCAGCCATAAGAACTACTGTCCAGTCATTCAACCTCAAATTTCAGTTTGTAGGATCATGGCGTGCAGGCTTTGGGATCCTGCCTTCATACAAATCTGTGTGTCACCGTATGCATAACACGAAGATAACCTCACAGAGAGAGTGAAGAACAAAGGACATAAGGGAAAAGAAGAAAGAGGTGCCCACGGACGTGGGTCCTCAGGAATTACTATAGACATGGCTATGAGGAGAGCTGTATGCGCGGTCCTCCCGCATAGTGATTCAGTTCTGTGAAGGGTAGGCGAGGGATCCAAGTGGATGCGTTGGTCACCTTCTCAAGAGATTTATCAGCTTTATCTCAACGCTGTGCTGGCAAGGGCCCCAGACCAGGGCTGGATTTCATCCCATCAGCTCAGAGGGTGGGCAGAAAAGACATGCAGCCCGGTGGCTTTACCTCCAGTTTGTTTGCTGCTCGGTGCTGCTGGTATCCCCCAGGGAGAGGGGCACTGCTTCTGCTCCGAGGAGAGGACAGTCTGTGACCCTCAGGGGACACAACATGGACCACGTTTTAGGGTGTGGTTGCTGGCGACTGGAGGACAGTGACTCGGTTTATCTGCATCCACTCTGTCCTTCTGACGTAACAATGATACAACTATTAAAAGTGAGCGATCAAACAAAAACAGTCAACGTGGTTAGTTTTCCTGAAATACAGAGTTCATCAAAGTGTAGGAATGAAACAGTGGTGCCAAATTCCTGTTAGTACAAGTGTTTGCTGCAGTAAGAAGACTAAGGCCTAGATAGTGCTGGAGAAACACTAAAGACAATCAAAACTTCATGACAGTCCAAGTAATTGATGTATTTTAGCTTGTAGCTAAGGGATTGAGCAGATTTACTTAATCCTTAAAAAAAACCCCACCTTAAGTAGTTTATAAACCTATATAACGTATTATTTGAAAAACAAATCAGAATGTGACGTAAAACAACAAGTATAATAAACGCTGTTGTTCTTCCAAAAATCTTTTGGACATGTCAGATATAATTACATTGATACTTATTTTATTCTATTCCCATAAAAGGGATGGATTTGTGGAGGTCATGTACTGCATTATATCTAGCCCTTTTTACTCAGCTGAGCTGTTACGCAAGAAATGCATTAGAGCTACAGGGTAGCTCTTGCCAAAGGCCGAGTGGCACCATAAAAAAGAACACTTAGCAGTGGAGACTTCATTAAAATATTTCTCTCTTCTTTTTACAGACCAATAAGTTTGCACTGTTGGAGTAAAAATCTCACTGTTACACAGTCATGGATGCTGCTTTTGGTATCCTAGTCTCTCACGGTCTCAGGGTAGCAGTCATAGAAGCCTAATACAATCTTTTTTGTCCTTCTTCTGTGAGGAATGCACTTAAACCCCATTCCAGATCCTATCTGCAATATTTGAGGAGAGCAAGAGCAGCTTAAGAAGAAAGAGAGGTATTTTCACAGCTGAAGCCAATGTAAAGGCAATGCATGTGCCCTTACGTGTGCTGTCTGATCTTATTCATTGAATTAGCAAGAGCAGGATTAGACCCATAATACTCTTTCAAATCAGCAGGAGGTGGATTAGGGCTAAAACTACTGATAACAACCTGTTTTCTTCAAAAACAATCTGCACATGATTTTTCAGGATTCAAATGCAAAAAACATGGTTCAGCACTATAAGAAATTACTTTTGAGTTGAAATTTACTAGAAGGATAATTCCATAATGACCAACAATTACAAGTCTGTGTAACGAGTGTTCTTTAAGCTTTGGAAATATAGTCTCCTTTCAATTCTAATATAAAAATATGTGAATTATTAAGTAGAGTTTTGAAATCAATGTGACAGGGAACCTAAACTAGGGCTCTTTAATGAAGACAACTTTCAAGGTAGTGAAACAAAAAGTTTTGCTGTGACACGGCACTACATGAACACTGTAGACTAAATTCTAACCTCATTTACACCAGTGAATCCCCACTGGAATCAATGGGCCAGTACCACAGAAAAAAGGGGTAGTGAATTTAAGTCTGAAAGTCAACCCCTCATCTGGAGTCTTTCAAATAAGATAGCAAATAAGCTCCCTGTTGTTGGTGATGAGGATTTATTACTGTTGCAGTGCTAATAACGTGTACTTATAGACAGATATGAAGGCAATGCCTATGCACCAAAAAGGGCCTATGCGCCTTAGCAGAGCTTATAGAGACAGGAGATGAAGCTGAAATGGAGAAAAACCTGAGTAGGAGTTAAAGTACATATTGTTGCTTATATGGCTTGTGAGAATGTTGTTTTGTAATGGAAATGCTCCTTTCTGTAGTAAGAATGGTGGGACACGTGATGTATGGCTGTATAGACCTTCACCTGGCTTCACCTCCGCTCCCTTTGGAACGCTATCTGAGGAACCCGAACCAGAGAGCTCTCACGTCTCAATGCATAGTTGAGCCATTCCAGTGCCTCACCACCCTCACAGTAGAGAATTTCTTCCTAATATCTAACTAAATCTACCCTCTTTGAGTTTAAAACCATTACCTCTCATCCTATCATTACACTCCCTGATAAAGAGTCCCTCTCCAACTTTCCTGTAGCCGCCCTTTAGGTACAGGAAGGCTGCTGTAAGGTCTTCCCGGAGCCTTCTCTTCTCCAGACTGCACAACCCAACTCTCCCAGTCTGTCCTCATAGGAGAGGTGCTCCAGCCCCCTGATCATCTTCATGGCCCTCCTCTGGACCTGCTCAAGTACGTCCATGTCCTTCTTATGTTGGGGGCCCCAGAGCTGAAACGCAGTGCTCCAGGTACAGGTAAAACCTATACTTTAAAGCTTTTTTACTTTTGTAAAACTTTACTACAGGTAAAACTTGTCTTTTTCCCTGAGATGAACAAAATATTTCAGTTCTTTTTTCTCCTTATTTGACTGTGCTTACCTGCCAGTGCATGTGTACCTGAGCATGTGTAAGTGCAGGTATATTGTCGTGGTTTAACCCCAGCCAGCAACTAAGCACCACGCAGCCACTCACTCACTCCCCCCCCACCCAGTGGGATGGGGGAGAAAATCAGGAAAAGAAGTAAAACTCCTGGGTTGAGATAAGAACGGTTTAATAGAACAGAAAAGAAGAAACTAATAATGATAATGATAACACTAATAAAATGACAGCAGTAGTAATAAAAGGATTGAAATGTACAAATGATGCACAGGGCAATTGCTCACCACCCGCCGACCGACACCCAGCCAGTCCCCGAGCGGCGAATCCCTGCCCCCCCTTCCCAGTTCCTAAACTAGATGGGACGTCACATGGTATGGAATACACCGTTGGCCAGTTTGGGTCAGGTGCCCTGGCTGGGCATGAGAAGCTGAAAAATCCTTGACTATAGTCTAAACACTACTGAGCAACAACTGAAAACATCAGTGTTATCAGCATTCTTCACATACTGAACACAAAACATAGCACTGCACCAGCTACTAGGAAGACAGTTAACTCTATCCCAGCTGAAACCAGGACATATATTAATCACCTTTGGCCAGACTTCTAGGGAGTCTAATAAATAATATATTTGCTTTTTATTAAAAAGTCTGATACTCGTGGTTGGAGTATCTAATACCTGGTGTTAGAAATGATACTTCTGACTTTGTTTTTGGTTTACAGTTGAGGTTGACAGGTCATTTCTAGTCTAAAGATATTCTACTTCTTTTTTATTGCAATTTTTATTATTACTCTGCCTTAAGCAATGGAATATATACTTCAATATTTCGTGTACTTGGTCTATTAAGATACACATGCTCTTCTCCCTTTCCTTTTCATTTTATATGCTCATACATTTTTATGATACTACTCTAAAGGATTATCTGTAAATCAGATCATGCTCAAGTTTTATATTAGTATGTGCTAAATATTATAGAGAAACTGTTCAAACCTATTTAACACACCAGACCGGAAGCTCTTTACTGTGAGGTATCTTATTGGGCATTTCATAGGTCTCTAATCTTCACTAGTCTGAATAAACAACCACAACCCACACAAAGCAGCTAAATCCAGGACTGGATTGCGTACTGAGGCAGAAAAAATAATAATGTTTCCGCAAGTTGATGTTAGCAAAGTCAACAGAAAATTATATATGTCAGTAATGTGTTGTCCAGAGATTGAAGTACTTTCTTCTTATTCCTCTACTTGCCAAAATCATATTTAAAAGAGAATAAAACATAAAGCACCATTTCACTTACAAGAGCAGCCTGTATGCTCATCAGTGCTCAGCTGAAACAATTTCCTCCAGCAAACAAAACTTTAGTGAAAAGCAATGCCACTTCTTAAGCATTTGGAACAATTATTCTAGGCTGAAAATATTACGCAATGGATTTCTTTCATGATCTGTGATGCTAGTTTCTGTAACTGCTACTCATTTTATTAAAAGGACTCACAGCCAGCCCCTGAGAAATGGAAAACTATGATGTGAGCTGAAAGACACCAAACGAGGCTCCTGGAGCTCTTCAATGGCTTATTGTCATATCCAGCAGGAATGCAGATGTGACGCCCATATTGAGGTAAGGAATGGCACAATGACTGCTGGGGCCTGCAGGGTCTGCAAACCAGAACTCTCTGCAGAAGGTGAAACTGCAAGTGGCATTGGCTTGTGTATCCCTTGGATACAGGCAGATTGCTAATGCATCTTCAGTCTAGCTAATCCAGGCAGCATTTGCACCAAAAAGTCCTATCAAATGCCAAACTGGAGAGAAAGAATGGGATAAGGGAGTGGACAGAGTGCTATTCCAGCCTCTACCAGTGGCTTACTGTGTGAAATGGGGCATGCTTCTTTAGGCCACATTCACGCTGTCCCCTGTGGCACGTGAGGTGACAGAAACAACCCACCCAACAGCACCTGAACGGAGCTTTAAAACAGGCAATGTGAATGTGGTACCAAACTCCCTCTATTTTACTCTATCAGTACTTTGGCTGGGGTTAAACCATGACAAAGGAATACTAAGGAAAACGAGAGTCTGCTGCTGGGTATGTGACTGAGTGTCAAAGCACAAGGAAAAGGGTTGGATACTTGATGTCTTCTGTGCTGTGTTCTTTACTGGCAAAGTGCCTGTGCAGAGAAGAGCCTGCGTGTCTTGGCGGGTAAGCTGAACATGAGTCAGCAGTATGTTCTTCCCAACCACGTGTGGAGCTCCGTTAGCAGGAGTTTAGCCTTCAGGATAAGTTATTATGGACCTCTATTCAGCAATTGTGAGATTGCATCTGGTGTACTGTGTCGGATTTTGGACGTCCTGTTGCAGGGGATACATTGGTAAACTGGCAGAGGGCCACCAAGAGGTCTAGGCTGTGGAGTCTCTGCCCCTGGGTATATTTGGAATTTGACTTGAAAGGGCATGAGCAGTGTGACCTAACTTCAAAGTCAGCCCTGTTTCGAGCAGGTTGGACCAGACAACCTCCAGCGACATTTTTTCTACCATTCCATGATTACATAATGAGCCAGCAGCTCTTAACAGCAGGTGGGCTCTCAGCACTCTCCTTGGGTTGCAGTACCATGAGATAATGTAGTCTGAATATAGTCCTTTGCACTTCTATTTCCCCTCCCTTTCCTTGACCTCTTTTGTGCTTTGAGTTGCTGCGAGGTTTGACATAACTAATCCACAGGGAAAGACTTTTGTATTTATGGAGTGAACATGGAGCACCTAGTTATGCCCGCTGGGGATATTGCACAAATAATAATAAAAACTCTTTAAAACTGCAAAAAAGTGAAATTTTGTCCGAGAAAGTCTAACCCTAACCAACCCAAGGCAGGTAACGTGCCCACTTAGCATCAGTATTACATCTTCCCTTTTGCTCAGTGTCATCAATTTCCCTGTCCCCTCAAAACACTTAAGAACAGTTATTGTTTAGCAGAGACTACTGAAATGCTGATTGGGCTAATACTATTTGCGAATTGTTACCCTGTTTTTTTCTTGCTCCAGGCTAACTTTCCTAGTGAGATTCTAAAATAAAGCAGATGATGTGACATGGTACTCAAATAATGACTGGCATTTTTAAATGAATTACTGATTTCCCCTTGATTTTATTTTTCATTTAATTGTAAGCCACCTTCTTCAGCTTTGCGGTAGCTCCGTACATTTTTTTATAACTATATTTATTTACATTGTGTGTCAAAAGGCTTTAATGTATTTTCTGTAAAGAATCTCTGCGCTACTGGATATTGCAAGTGTTTTCAAAAAAGTCTGTTCAAAAGTGTAGCCAGGCCTTCATTTCTGGTAAATTAGTTAGGATTTGTGCAAGGTATTAAAAGACAGCCAAGCTTGTGTCTGCAGGCTACATAAGATCTAATCGGACTTGTTAGGGCCCAGTGCCACCTAAACATAGCTAAATTCTGCTTCTAATGCCACTTTGGGTATGGATAAAATACAATCGTATTTATACAGCGCTGGGCCAGTAACACCTAAACTGGCTTGCCTGGAACATGTCCAGGCATCACTTCAAACCCAGAATATTGGGAATATGGTGGGTTAACCTTGACTGGCTGCCAGCTGCTCACCAAACCGCTCCATCACTCTGCCTCCTCAACAGGAGAGAGGGAGAAAATATGATGACAAATCTCATGGGTCAAGATAGGGCAGGGGGACTCCTGATTCTTCCACCTCCCCCCTCCCGAGCAGTGCAGGAGGATGGAGAATAGGGGTTGTAGTCAGTTCATAACACTTCGTCTCTGCCGTTCCTTCCTCCACACACCCTTTCCCTGCTCCAGCGTGGGGTCCCTCCCATGGGCTGCAGTCTTTCAAGAACTGCTCCCGCATGGGTCCTTTCTGTGGGGGTACAGTCCTTCAGGCACAGACTGCTCCACTGTGGGTCCCCCATAAGCCACAGCTGCTGCCAGGACGCTGCTCCTGCATGAGAGCTGCCTGAGCTGCAGCTTCCTTCAGGGCATCTCCACCTCCTGTGGCGTGGGGTCCTCCCCTGGCTGCAGTGTGGATATCTGCTCCACAGTGGTCTTCCACGGGCTGCAGGGGAAAAACCTGCTTCACCATGGTCTTCTCCAGGGGCTGCAAGGAAATTTCTGCTCCGGTGCCTGGAGCACCTCCTCCTCTTCTTCACTGACTTTGGTGTCTGCAGGGCTGTTTCTTTCACATTTTTCTCGCTCTTCTCTCTCTCACAGCTGCTGCACAGTGTTTTTTAGTCTTTCTGAACTACATTATCACAGAGGCACACCAGCATCACTGATGGGCTCACCTTTGGACAACAGTGGGTCTGTTTTGGAGCTGGCTGAAACTGGTTCTGTCTGACATGGGGGCAGCTTCTGGCGTCTCCTCACAGAAGCCACCCCTGCAGCTCCCCCCCACCCTGCTTCTATCAAAATCTTGCCACATAAACCCAACACAGTGGAACATGATGGTAAGCCCCTGAACTGGCTCAGTTGGAACCAATGTAACAGGAACAGAGCTTACCAGCATCAGGTGAATTGTCCCACCTGGACTCATGCTTTTCTGCTGCACTGAGGCTTCCCACTGCCTCTCAAGGGACTGTGGACTCCTGGTTTCCACCAGCCCTGAAGTAGGAGGCATTTTTGCATCTGAGATACCACAGCTCTGTGTTACAGAAGCTGATGCCAAGTTGATGATTCTTACTGTGCTCTGTTCAGTCTTGCCCTGAACTGGTATAACAGTGAGCATTCATAGAGAGAGTTCAGATGAACAAAAAATAGAACAGAAATTTGCTATAGAAAAGTGGGCTAGATTCCCTTCAGGCTGATTCAGAATGACTAAAACTGTTGGCTAAATAACAGCTTGCCAAACACTTCTGAACTGCTTGTCTCTTCGTTGCTTCCATGCCCCTGAGAACAAAGCTCAGAGATCAACACCCACAGGCGGGGTGGCCTTACAGACAATCTCTGGATTTTGAAAGAAGAGAAAGTCTGAAAGAAGAATTGAAACAGATTTTTTTCTGTCCTATTCAATTCCCACAAAAATTAGACCTGGAAGACAGGAGAACAGCCAGGGCCATCTTCACTGGCTCTAAAGTCTGCCTTAACTGGACGGCAGCAAGGGTTTTCAACACCTCATCTGATGATAACCACCCATCACAAAAAAAGACTATTGCCTCCTCATCTCTAAATTGACTCTCACTAAATAGCACAAATGCTATAAACACTCACCTACTGATCAGAGTATCACAGATAAACCAGCAGAAATGGTCTCCAATCCTGACTATGAGCTGACACTTCCCAGTTTGGCCTCAGGTTTGGATGGGTCATAGATTTTTTTTTGTCCTCTGTTCCATAAACCTGCACCTTGTTTCTCAGTTCTCTGTTCTGGCTTCCTATTAATTCTCATCAGGAGGTTTGACTAAATTTCTATATTTCAAAAGCCGCCTACTGAGAAATTGCACACCCTGTGCTAACCGTTGCCTCTGATATAACATTTATGGTCCTCTGAAACAATGGAACAACAACAGTCTGGTGTGTGCCGGCAACAAAACTTGCAGAGGATAATGGACATTATCATGCCCTCTTCTGCATGAGATAAGAATATCCACATTACTCTAAAAGCTTTCAGAACAAAAGATAACACTTGGCTTATTTTCTCTCAATAATTTATTTACACATGCATGAGACGCACTTGCCCCTTATCACATAAATACGTACAAACACAAGCAAATAAACAGAAACAAGCAGTTTTATCTCTGGGCTTGGGAGGAAAAGAAGAGATATAGCTATTGTTCTTCCTGTTTCAGAAAACCAGAGGGACACCCAAAGTCTGTGAAAATAAGAATCATTCAGTATCAAGACAGAAGCAAAAGAGGGAGAAAGGTAATATATATGTAATATGAATCAGAGATATTTCAGCTAGATTTTCAAATCCCAAAATGTTTTTGCATGTCTGCCAGAAATAAATATTTTCTTTGGACTGATAAACTGAACTAACTTGACATGAAAGCAGATATTTCTTTGAAAGAAAAACATGGACACCAAAGTGTCTGAGGAGAACTAGGCTCTCATGACATCCATTCAAACGTGTAATTTGCTGATGAATAAGCTCATTTGGCAGACCTGTTTTCTTTTTTCTGATGCTGTGCTTTTCTGCCCATGAGTAAGCATTTCTTGTTCCTTTTTGCACTCCAAACCTTAGATATGTGAAAGGCTGTAGATATGTGAAAAATGTCCGTATAGGTACTTCCATAATTTCTTTCAACAGGGATAGTTGCTCAGGGAAAATGGGATTATGAAGCAATGCAGCCTCTCTACTACCTTGTGACATGAAGGGTGCCAAAATTAATGGTTCAGCCCCTTCCTTCTCTCCTCCAAAAGCTGTTACCAGTCAGGGACCTTCAAGGCTCAGGAGTTATAAAACTGCTTGGTGCTCGAGGCTGAGCAGACCCCAGGCTGGCACTGCCCTGGTCCCTTTCTCTGCTGTCCCTTTCTTTGGGGCCATTCTAGTCCTCTCCATTCAGGTGCTCCCATCATCCCCTGCCTGCTCTCTATTAAAAGAGGAATGCCCTATTGTTCCTTTTTAATGAATCTTCAGATGACAAAGGCTCATTCAGCTGCCTTTGTGAGGCATCTCAATTCTGCAGAGATCCCGTTTGATACCCAGTGCTACTCCAGTCTGCACTGGCAAGACTTGCAGCCCACCCGCGTGCATTCACGTTTGAGGAATGGGGGGCACAGGCTATACAGTGTTATACAAAGAGGCTGTGACTCCTTCCTCTGGTGATGGGAGATGTTGTTGGTGCTGGGATGACTCAATTATCTTCCTGCTTTTGCTGGAAACATTTTGAGAATATGAAGAAAATAGTAGGAGCTGATCGGAGATCTGATCTATGCCCCGCAACCTCTTTATCTTTTTTTTTTTCGGTAACTCGGGACTGCATTTGCCTGCACTTGTTTTGTCTATGCCTGAGTGTTTTCAGTTTCATGCCTGGTTGCCTGCCTACCTGAGCACCGCTGAGAGCATGTTTTTCTCTGTGAAAGGAATGCATATGTTTGCCTGCCTGCTTGAACCAGGAACTATTTCTGTGGGGAAAAAGAACAATTGCTGTTGAATTACAGGCAGGCACTTCTTTCTGAAAATTGTTCTTCTTGTAGACAACAGCTGGGGTTCACTGAGGTGAATGCAAGGATCTGTAATGTATTTTCACCTGCCCCAGCCTGTCCATTTTTTTTAGGTAAGGAGAGAGTGCAATTTCTTACATAGAGAGACGGGATTGTTCGGCCACCCTTAGGGTTAGAAGGCATGACATTGTGAATGGAGGATTCTGGATCCCTCCACAATATCAGCTGCAAATTATTCCTTTTTATGCTGGATAAAATGGTCTCACCAAGAAAGGTGGGGATATAGCTGCTTTCCATGGCTGCAGCTCCCCACGTCTGCCTTTTTTCCTCAAAGGCCTTGAATGTGATCTGCATCAAGGGTAATTTAAAGACACTTTTAAAAAATTTGGAGTAAATTTGGTTTGTTATTCTACCATCAGAGCTGCAGCAAGAGGGGTATATTCCTTCTAGCTTTGTGTCATGTTTTTGCCACGTGTGGGGATATGAAATCAGAAGTTCCAGCAGTCCTTCCTAAAGGCAGATACTGAACAGCACGTTATTTTTCATCTGCAAAACACTGCAAAGAAAGTGGAAAACAACAGGGAGAAACAATATAACCTATGTTACTGCAGAAGCTTAAATAATGGCTGAAACTAAAACCTTCTCAATCACATATGTATTTAAATATACTTTTCTGAGAAAAGGAAATAGCCAAATCCATGGAACTAGGAGTCATATCGCAATATTTAAAAAAAAAAAATCCACTGCACAGCCTTCCCTGTAAATTCTGTAAATAATAAATGCAATACAAAATATACAGTTGGTCTTTTTAAACTCTGAAAATTTTCTGTGATTAGAGCTGTATGGTCAAGGAAAGCAAATAGAATTGAAAGTTCTCAGTTTTTTCACTAGACTTTCACCTAGAGTAGTTGTTTTTCTCCTTTTTATTCAGTTTTTATCTTCTCTTTCCCTGGTCAATGAAAACTCCAATAATTTCAATTTATTTCCAGGTTTATGACCTGTAATTAAGCTCTTATCTGATAACAGCTGGCCTTTTCTCATCTTTGTTATCTTCTCTTTTTCCCTAAGATATCACTCATCTCAATACACATTCCCTAAAACAGCTCTCTATTCCTCCCACCCTGTTTTGTGTCACTGTGGAATCGAAGGTGTGAAATGTAGGTTTACACTGTGCCCTGACCTTTTTGAAGTAGTCTTGGCTGTTTTTTTGTTTTGTTGGTTTGTGGGTTTTTTTGTTTGGTTGGTTTGGTTTTTTTTTTGGAAATCAAATGTAGAACATCAACTTTGGATAAGTCTTTCAAGCAGGAGGTGGTAGGCCAAACCTTGGTGCTAACAGGTAATTTGGGCTGCTTCCTTGTGGGATTCTCCAACTGTTTTTCCTCTACCCTTATTTGCGTGTCTGCCCAAATTGCTCTGTTAACTCATTCAAAGCTGGACCTTTACTGCATTCTGTTAGGAGAATATCTGAAATTCATTCAGGGCAAATCACGGATGTTTCTCTGAAATGCCCTTTATAACAGTAAAACACTTCTCCAAACACTTTTCAGGTCTTAATAGCAAAGGCTATTTTCACAGACCTCAACTTCTGGGCACTGAGAGATCAATTCTACTTTGCCTGGCCACATTTGTGTAGTGTTTCTTTGAAGAATCAGTGTTCAGCAATTCAGTTTGAGCCACAGGTGACATGATGCCATTTGTTAATACTGTGCCATATTCTGATGGCTAGTCAGAACTGCTCCTTGCCTTTTCTATGTTTTGATTTCTATGTCTGCTTTCTAAATTAACTTCCTTCATTTTTATTTCCCATTTGAACCTGCTTTGCATACTTTTTGTAGATATTTTGGTATTATTACATTTAGTCATCAGCTAGCATTTTCAATGGTTAATTCAATCTCCTGAATTAGAAGGAAAGAAGTTTCCCTTTTGATATGTGATGAAGTTAGTCAGAGTATGTAAAAGTAATTTTCTTAACTGGTACAGGGGCTTTTCCTATTTATAGGGCAGTATTTTTAACTGTAATAAAGAGGTCATTTAGTAAGTGAAGCATTTCTTTGTCTATGAACATTTTCCTTGAACAAATGGCAGCTGGGACAGAAACACCAGATTAGCATATCTCTCTGACGGTCTTTAAAATGATCTGGTAAGATCCAGGCTCTTCACTGTCACCAGCTAGGGAATGTGTATCTTTGAAGTATTTTTACCAACTCTTTGTGATTCTTGTTATGAGCTGAAAAAAACTTTTTCTGTGTAGAATTTAATAATCCTTAGTCTGAGTCCTTTTTTAGTAATTTCACCCACTTTTTGCTAATATTGTGGAAGGAACTGTGACATGTTTTCAATCCCAGATTTATAGATGTCTGAAGCTGCAGCTCAATTCCTGGAAGAAAGGTATTACACACTATTGTTTTGGATAATGTGTCATTTTGATGTAAATTGAACTATTCAATGTCTTTTTTCCTTCAGCAAAACCCATTATTTTCTTCTGTCCACTGCCATTTCACTTTTTTTCTTTGTAAGAACAGATATCAAACCAATTAAAGTTGTTATATTTGGAATGAATATTCCATAGTCCTGTCTAAACAGCAGAATATTCTAAGGCCTACCTTGAACATCTAACATCTGAAGCAGCCCTCATTCTTAAGAAGTAAAAGTTAACAAACCGTATTTAAAAAAAAATAAAATCCCTAAGCCATTCTACAGCATACAATGCTTTGCCAATCTAACAAACTCTTCCCTCTATCCCACCCCCAGCATCTAACATCTAGCTCCTCTTGCGGCCCTAAAGCTCAATCCTGGTGAACTCTTAAATGCCCTATTTATATTCTATGTATACTGGATTTTAATTTTTGGAAGATATGTAGCCTTAATTTTCAGCCCATATGCTACATTACCTGGCTTGGGGGTGTGGACAGAGGAAAAATCCAACAAAAATGAGCACACTAATCTTTGGTCACTTTGGAATTACATCTTTGCAATTTCTTTCAAGTCTCCTCTAGGTTTCATAAATGTTCATCTGAAATATTCCCAGTTATTAGCATGTCATCCAGATAACAGACAACACTATTTACCCCCTGCCTTACTTAGCTCATTATTCTTTGAAACACAGCAGGTGCTTTTTCTGTTCATACCTAAATAGCCCCTTATGTATGTTTGTCGTCAGAATTTTTTTTTTAATTCTAGCTGCAAAGCCACCTGCTGACACTCCTGGGACAAGCCTTGTTTGGTTAGCTCCTCTCTGCTCAGCAAATAACTCTTCTGCTCTAGAAATCCAATATCGTCCAGTCTGAGCCAATAAGTGCTGGTGATTTCGTATTTCTGACAAGCTTTTTTCTATTGTCCCCCCTGAAATACAGTGTGCTCAGCCCATTCACTGACATCCAGGGGAAGAAACAGATTCTGATTTCCAGTGCACCAAGCTGCTTTTCCGCAAGCTTTTGCAGGGCTTATGGCACGGGTCTCCTCCTGAGAAAGGCAGGAATGATTTTGTCACTAACAGATGACACTGTAGTTATACCTGTTACTAAACCACATCTGTAATGAACACAACTTTAGTTTGAATTTTCCTACCCTGTTACACAGCTGATTAGCTACTATCCGCTATAATTGAAGCTTAGGGAAACAGTTTCTGCCCACCACTTTCAGTTATGATTGCCTTCAATGTTAACAAAGTATATTTGTAAATTACAGCAACAGAAGGACCTACCTATTAATCATTACTTGTCCTTACACTACCACGATATGCTGTGCTATATATGTTCATTTTCTACTGTGCACAGCCAGTGCTCAGTTATCCATGGACAGTTTATTTAGTTGACAGATTAATTGTGCCACAGATGCAGAGACGCTGGGGGAGGCCAGCTCAGTTCTGGCAGGATTATTCATGCAAGTGGAGCTCTGTGCAGTTGTTGATACATTAGTCTCACTGGGTGCACGGTGACCCAGCCACGGAGGATACAAAGGATGACAGACATCTCCAGCATGCTCCAGCATGGGCAGGACAACCTGTAAGCCCAAGCAGGCACAATATGGTTCAAGCAGATCCACTTGGATGCATGTGGGAGAGGACCCCGGTGCTGTGGTTAGGGACCTCTTACCAGACCGAGTAGCGCAGCATGAACTTGCCAGCCAGCTTTCCTTGGCAAAAGCTCATAAACCCTCGGAAAGCTGTGGAGCTTAATGCAGAAGAACTCAAATAGTTCCACAAAAATCAGCTTAGGACGAACAGGAAACATTAGCTTAAACTGAGGACCGGCCGCACCACCCTTGTAATCACAACCAACTTACTGGGGAGGCTCCTCTTTAGGTCTATTGCCCAGGTTTCTCTGATACCCCTTGTGTTCCAGTCCCTAGAAGTACCTACCCTTCTGGCACTGCAGCTTCTTAAATGGGTGATGGTCCTGCCTTCGGCTGTAATTCCCCAGGCACTTTGGTGGAGACACAGTGAGCTGACTCAGAGAATGGACTCAGGTTCAAACATTTAATTTCCTGAGTTAGTTTAAACCAGATTATTTAGCAATTTAGTCCATGACTGCCCAAATACTTCTGGCAGCCTAATGGAGGCAGTGGTATGGAGGTGGAAAAGAAGGGCTGGGGTGAGAGGAGGACTGACTCTTTTGGGTGTAGCACTGTTTTTGTGCAAATTTAAAGTGATTGCAAAATTATGAAGTTACTTCTAAGCATCAACTGATTTTTGAGAGTCTTTTGCAAAAGGTTATTGAAACAACCAGTAGCAGGAAACATTTTTAGGCTTGCCAAATACCAAAATACTTTAGCCTTCTAGTTGATTTCCAGGATAAAACTATTGTTCTGTTAAAAAAAAAAAAAAAAAAAAAAAGGCATGATGATCTTTTAATGATTTCCCTAGATCTACTATGTCTTTATCTCAGTAAGTTCCAGTGTAAAGTATAATTCTTTAAGGACCATTTGTGCTTTGTATCTGGTGATGTTTGTTAGGAAAATAACTTTTTTTGTAGTGGAACCTCCTATACTGTTTGTATAAAAATACTGTCAAAGCCTGAATCTCTTTCAAAACCTTTCTTATTTGCATTATATATAGTCCTTTTTACCCAATGCAGTTTATTTTTGCTCTCTTTTTTTATTTCAAGATCCAATCATTTGCCAGTATTTTGTTTTGTGTTTCATCATATGCATAGGAATTAAAAAGTAAATAATCCACTGATTTTCATAAAACCAGATTCAGAATATGGTTTTATTTCCTTAGGATGCAAGACAATAACTCCCAATATCCAAAAATGAAAAGCAACTAACAGGGAGGAATAATTTATCCTCCCTTGCTGCAGGAATTGTAAATCATAACTGAAATTAAAGACTAAGTCTTGATCACACACTTTTTATATCATTGCTCTACAAGAGAAGAGCAAATCCTTGACATTTAAAGCAGACCTGAAACTGGGAAACTGAAATTGTTTAGTTCCTGTTGACAGTGCCTTTCTATGCAGTTACACTCTTTGGTCCAGTGGAATCACTTAAGGAGAATTTTATAGATGTACTCCCCAAACTTGTTATCCTTTCTAACTCCCATAAGATTTTAAATACTGCTAGAATCAAAATCTCCTTCTAAATTTAGAGAAAAAAACAACTACTGAAGGGACTTTGAAAAATGTGGGAATTACAAATTTGATCCAGATCTCATTTACAGTGGTAAAAATCAAGAAGTATTCTCATTTCTGTAATGTGCAACTGGTAAGGAGCTGGCAGAGGAGACAGGAATGTAACTGCCTTTCTTATGATTCTTTTTCTCTGGGCTACATTATATAATCCCAAGCAAGAACAAAGCTATGAGCTATATTTATTAATGATGAATCTCAGTCAGTACTTTCTTACACCACTGTAAAAGTGGTATGATTCTAGAGGTGTTGCATTGATCTAAATCCACAGAAAAATTAGATTCAGGTCTCACTTTATCATTTGAAACACTATTCAATTTGGTTCAGAGCTTTCTCATCTACTTTCAGCACAGTAATTAAAGGACACCAAGGATGCTGATGCCTGTTGCAGACTGACCTAGACAGCTGTGGTTTGGAAATGAAAAACTGGAAGAACTGAGTAGTAAAGAGTTAGCAACAGTGCTGAGGGGAAAAAAAACTAAAAAGAGGAAAGGAACAGAAAACAGAGCAGGCAATCAATGAAGGCTAGGCAGAAAAAGAATTCTGATAAATAAGTAAGAGATGAGGTGAGTTTCATCAAACAGAAAAATGTATGTGCATGTGGAATAGAAGAATAGTCGGAGTTAGAAGTTTGCACCATTTTACAAAGTGTTTTCTTAACCTATGTGGTAAGTATATCTTTGAAGAAATATAATATCATTTCTTGTACTGTCATACAGCCTCCTTTTGGGTAGACCAAAGGAATCTGCTCGTTGCCCTTGAGATTTAACTAAAATCTTGTCTTGGGGCAGAACCACTTGTTAAGAAGCAGGGTTAACGTCACAGCTGAAGAGTCAGGGAAGTGTTATTCTCTCTGCCATTGGTGACCTCCTCTCTATGCACCATGAATAAAACAAGTTAAGGAAGAAAATACCCAGCTACATATCCCTGATTTCTCTTTCTAAAGCAAATTACCTGGAAGACTCTGAAATCCACAATGGGCTGCCTGAAGTATGACAATAGATAGATGTTAATTGTCATTATTAGATAGAATGCATACAAAAGAAAGAGGATGAATACCTATATTTGCCTGAGTATAATCCCAGGCCCATTAACTTCAGCAGAAAAATCACCCACAGCTTCAGGACTTTTTAATCCCAATAGCAAATGGCTCAAACCACTGTTTCTCTGTTTGCTTTTTTTTTAAATATATGCTCCCATTGCTGAACCTCTAATATGTTTTCAAAAGACAGTTCAATTATGGCTCCATTACTGAAATTGTTAGAGAAAAAAATCCAAATATGTCCACCAGTGAAGTCAGCGTAGCAACATGCTATGTGAAAGTGAAGTGCATCTATTTCAACATGACTGGAAATGTTAGCTGTGCTCCAGGTATGGTCAGCTCATGGTAACTGTTTCAAAGCTAATATGCGGGAATTATAATGAAGTTGAAATGTAGTTCAGTGACAGAGTACACTTAACAGACAAGGCTTAATTTTAGAAAATGGTGCTGAGGGGATGCTCAGTCTCCATTCACAAAAGCTGTTTATTGCATTGATAGTTCAACAAAAAATAGCTAGCAAATTAATGAGTATGCACTCACTACAAGATATACACAAAAATCCTGTTTAAAGTATAGGGACTGATGATTTGTTTCATGTACCCAAAAATAAAACTTCTCAATACTTCTGTATGATGTGATAAAATCCCAATTTTTTAATTTTAGTTTTTCCTAAGAGATACAGGTTACATTAAAGGCAATGAGGTATATTACATATTGTATTATCTTTCTAAACTTACGTGTTTGGAAGAACTGGCCAACTTTTTGCTTATGGGCATCTTAAGGACATTTCAGACAATCTGCTCCACACAGAATGAAAACCACCACACACTATTTAAATGGACAGTGTTACAACACCAGCTCCCTGCCTGCTCATCACCAGTTACACAAGACTGATGCCATTATGCACACAGGTGAAATGCTCGTATAAATCTTGACTTTCTACTGCATGCAGACATTCTCATTTGAAATCCAGGACCAATGAATGGCTTCAGACTAATTGCTTCAAGACATTTTTCTTTTTTGAGAGTTTCAGGTCATGACAGTTCTAAACTGCAGGAATCGTTTTTAGAAGCCCTTCATTATAAAACTTCAGCACCTGTGAACTCAGTGGTTTGTTATATTTTCAAACATTCAGAAACAAAGAGAAGAAAAGCCTGCATGTGAAATTTAAAATGGTCTGGTTACCATGGCAAGTATATATATCTCTGCATTAGCATTCCCAAGAAAAAAAAGTAATCCATTGATCAGGGCACAGGTTATTTTTTATTTCTTAACTTATCTGTGATATTTTGGAACATGTCTTCCAGCAAAGTAGATTGCATTCATAAACACCTAAAGAATTATAAAGTAACCACATTTTCTGGAAAAATGTTTTTTTTAAAATAACTACTTTGTGAGATACGTACAGTGCATTCCAGTATCTCTTCACTAAAAAAAGGAAAGTATTCCCTATGAAATCTAGAGAATCTGTGGAGTTCATTTAATTGTGCAGTAACACTATAAATTATGAAGGAAAGTACTGTGGTCTGTAAAAACACAGTGCAACTGCAATTAAAAGCTATGGAGAAAGCTCTTAGATAAATAAAGGAGATATTATTAGAAGTATGGCACAGAAAAGGTCAATTGGTTCCTATTTACTTGATAAAATTAAAAGCCAATGTATCCGATTCATGCTGGCATAGTTCCACACTTTTCATGGAGTCGCTGGTGGCATAATAAAGATCAGGAAGTATTACTTACTGCACACCAAGTTTTTGAAAAACCACCGACAGTACCAAAAATGCTGAATGGCAACAAATACCAGATTTTTGAAAATACCTCTTTTTTGACTAAACAGAAAGGAGATGAAAGCTCACCCAGAAACAATAAATCGAAGGGTGTTACAGAGCTATAGGATGCCCATTTAAATATTGATATAAATTGCTGCCTGAATTTAAATAGTACCAATTGTAGGAACAATGCAGAGGAAAGGGACATCCTGAAGAAGACAGGAGTCCACTATTACTTCGTGTACTATGTGCTGTTCAGAACAGCACTGCTGAAACACTCCTTGCCAGCTGTGACACACCTTTTCAGAAGCAATCCTTGCTCTCTCCTTAATAAGTACTTATGCAAAGGAAGAAAAACTCTCAGGAACAGTCAATCTGTTGCTTAGCTAGCATGACAAATGGTGCTCTCATCAGACTCATGCACTTCTAATTTGCTGAAGCTAACATGGATTGCAGAGTTAAAAATGGGAGCAGAATATGGCTCCTCTGTAAGTGCTTTTGAAGGCTTTCTTCTTCTTAATTGCCTACCCTATTTTATATTTCATTAGTTCATAAGAACACTTTGTTTTTCATGCAGCTTAGTTTTGAAGCTTAAGAAACTCTAAAACTGAAAAGCATTTGTGTTATTGAACTCCCAGACACTTCCCACAGAATGCATTAGTATTTGGAATGTTTTGGTAGTGAAGAAGGGCATGGGTTACTGCGCTTGAGTTACTTTCTTGGTTTATTTCCTTGTCAAGTGAATTTATAACTCGTTAAAGGATCTCTGAATGACAGCCTTGCTTTCTATTGCTATTTACAGAACAGGTACAAATGTGCACTTCTTTGCTGCAGCCTTATGCTGAAATGTCTAACCCAAAGGTGGGATAAAGTGGGGTACTAACCAGAGACACATGCATATTTTACATAACTTTTCAAACATTGTAAAACTGGGGTATTTATTAATACCTGCTGCCAACATCACAAGGAGATGATTAACTCTGATCATTACCGAACTCAAAGTATCTGATAAATCAATGCATTCCAGCAAATAACAATCACATAACATTGATACTTTAAAATTATTAATATCCATTTTATTAAAAAACTTTAATATTTAGGATAAATATTTATGATATTTATGTGTTTGGGATACTATAAGTAATGTTGTCCTGTGCTCAGGTTCTCTATCACTCCCCAAACCTATGAGCCGTATGGTGCTCATGCTGAAACATTATTTAATTTAGTCTCTCAAAGCCAATGTATCCTCCTACTTTGTCTTAAAACCTCTTCAGTTTGCAGATAAATTTTAACAACTTTTTTTTCTTCATTCTCATCAGATATCTGAAAGGAATGGCTTAGGACACCTTTAAGATCTATTTGCCTCCTTTTGATTTTTGTGTCCTGTCTCAAACTTTACATACATCGTTATTTTCTTTCTTCCTTTCTTTCAGGAGTTGGAAGAAGGTCAGGCAGGGTGAAGTGCTGCCAATGCAACGTTAACCTCTAGCAGCTGCTACTTTCGTGACCTATAGCAAAAGAAAGGAGGTATCCTGAAGATTGTTACATTCCTTTATGCCCTTTTCAATTTGCTGAGACAAGAATGATGTTGGCATGCAGCACAGTCCCGTCCTAAGGTTCTTGCTAAATGGTAGGGTCTTCTGTTACCGGGACAGTTTTATCTACTGCCTCTGCTTATAGTGCTTCCCTCGTGAAAAAACAACCTTTCTTCCTCTGCTTCCAGAGAAAGCAGCCTGAAACTACCTGAAAAAAAAAAAAAATCCACTTGGCGAAGTCTTTTATCCTCTGCCTCTGTATTATATAGCCTTTTTCATCAGAGGAGGAACTGTCACTGGCAAGCTGGAGGACTGCTGCCCGGGGGCCATGCTTGTTTCAGATGAAGGTTACGCTGAAGTTCTGGAAATGAAACTTCTGGCATGTTTGGTAGGCTTGCTTTTGTAGAGCCTTTTCTAGTAGATCTAAGGAATGGAAGATGTTAAATGATGAAGGGAGCTCAGCAGATAGATACTTCAAATGATACCAGTATTAGAGTTTTGTCCTAGTGTGAGAACGAGCCAAATCTGAGAAGGCACTTTATTGCTCACTTATTTGCTCCTGGCTTTAAATACCTTAGTTGATATGAAACTTGGACATCTATGCTTAATCTATTGTCCTGCTGCTGGAAATTAACCTTTATTATGCACAGTGAAACTACAAGCTTGCAACTAAGCGTGCTTGTCTTTGCCGACCAGGGGTTACAGGGCCCTTGGTATCGCCAAGGCCCTGAGGGCGCTAACGGCCTTTCTTGCCCCCCCAACCCTGCCATGGCCTGGGACTCCCCAGGGCTGTCAACCCTTGCCCCAGCCATGACACAGCAGGCCTGGCCTCCTGCTTTCCACAGCCCTGCCTGACCGTGGGCCCCGCCAAGCTGGGTCCACATCCTGGCCTGGCCTTGGTCCATGCCCACCCCCACGGAGGTGCTCGGTGCCTGGGGTTGGGGCTGCTCCTTGTGCCCCCCCCGGCCTGCCCTCCTCCCTCAGGGCAGGGCCCGTCAGCCAGGCCTGGGCCGAAGGGGCGTAAGTTACACGTACACGTAACTCCTGAGTTTGGCAGACAAAGTACCGAGAAGGAGGACTGAGCGGAATAGCAACCGCGAAACATCTGCAGTTATCCCACACGAAATTGGCCCAGAAGACCAATTCTGGCCTTGCTCACCTCTGGCAATTACGTTTTGCAATGGCCCTACATCCTCACAAGAACAGGTTTGCAGGTACACCTGTATCTCGTCTGCAAATAAAGGGTAGTAAAAGTTAAAGATCTTCCATGGAACAGCTGTTGTGAAACCTTGAGCTGCTATAAAATATTCCTACAAGAAGCCGATCATGCTTTACAGAGAAATAACAGAGAAATGACTATACGTGGAAGATAAAATTAAATGATGTGATATTCGTATCATCATGTATTTCTGAAAAGATCGTAATTTTAGAGGTGATGAAATTGGCACTATATTTTCATTGATTTGCTGTATCTGTTCCAGTTCTAAGTGGCATGTGGAAAATATCTTTTAGCCAAGATTATTAAATGCCTATCTGTCATTGCTGAAGTTGGTTGCATCCACTCCATGGACTTAGACTAGCCAACAAGAGCATCAAAATCATTAGGGGAATTTTGATTAAGAATTGCTAAGAACTTAATTAGTAATTGCTTGGAATTTGTTGTCTAAATTTTCAGAATGGTGATTTCTGTATTTTGTCTACTAACCCACTGAATCCAAAGTATTTAGTTTGAAAAAATTCAGAACAATTGGGAAATAATTAATTTTGTTGCTTATGCTTCTTCTCAAAACAATGATTAATAGTAGTATTATTAATGACTTCTCCCCTTCCATGCCCAAGAATGCATTCCCTTGATTAAAACACACTCCTATGTATTCTAAGAATTCTGGGAAAAAACAGCTATGTGTAAAATTTATTTGAAGTATTTTAAATTCCTGCCCTGTTTCTAATGATGAAAAACTGCAGTGTTACACATTGTGACAAAGACATAGGATGAAGGATAATTACAGAATGTGTTACTACCATTCATGTGTGAAATCTTCTAGGCTGGAAAAATGCATGCTTTTAGACAGTAAAAGAGACACCAGTTAAATGGATAACCTTGATGCACAGAAAAATTCTGAACACGTCTAGTTCTTCACCAGGTATTCATCTGAGAATGCCCCTGTGTACTGCACTGTTTTTTATTCTGTTTGGGTTTTTGCTTTTTCAGCACAATGATACTCTTTTAAGAAGAAATACCCTAAAGGTCAAATTATTGCTGAAAATTAATTCTTAGATAATATATTTTTAAGTAGGTGGGGTTTAGGCAATTTTTATTATACAAGTCCTGAATTCTTTGCTAAACTATGTATTTTACCTTGTCAAGGAAACATTTTATTTTATTTATTTGACTAATATTCATGTATGAATACTTAGGTGATTTAAAATATGTATGTGTAAAATTTATGCAGCTATGATATTTCACTTGAAATTGCAGTTATTTCTCACAGTTCCTTACACAATCCACAAAGAGATGACTTATGAAAGAATATTCAATTAAGGTACACAAATTTTTTAAGCAAAAATAGTCCCACTGTTATCCAGCAAAATAGAAAACAAAAACCCCACTAACTCATTCAAAGAAACAAGTCAGTTTTCAGATAAACATTGTGTTTGCATAAGAAGCTGCTGAAATTCAAGAGGTTTGTCAGCTACTCCCATGAAAATAATTTGTAAGTAAAAGCATTTTGAAAATTAAAAATTGGGATCAAATAGTTAAGAATGTGACCAAAAAAAAAGCATGACATTTTCATAGAGCTGATCTACAACGAAGCAAGATTCTTGAGTTATGTGCTGTCCATGTCATAGACCACAGTAGGCTAGAACACTTTTTTTCTTTTCTCATTTGTATCAAGTTTAAGTTTATTTCACTCATCTTTGATTACCCCTAGTTATAAGATCAGTCACTGCTGCTTGTATTTCAGTGCTAGTACTAGCATTGATGGAAAGTTACTCTTACAACAGCTTCTCATATTCTTCCATGCTCCTCCACGTGTGTGTACCTTCCCTGCCGGGCTGTAACTGAACTGTTTCTCAGCATTGTCTGTTTCTGCTATTCCACTCTCAAAGGATGGTTAGGAGAGAAAGACAGAGAGAAGAATGGGAGGAAACATCCACGCAATATTTGGAATTATGAGAAAAAAAACTGATATTTCATTTGAATTTTCAAAATATTTGATATTTCTTTCTCTCCACTCTGTGTGCAGAGCCAACATGAATTCTAACTCCCTGCAGCAAAGATGCAGACAACTGCATGACTTAATATGACACATGTACCACTGAAGTCACTAAGAATGCTCAGTAGTTAAAATCAATATGAGTAAGTTTTTGAGGGACAAAAGCACTTTATAGTAATCTATTCCCAGCAGGGATGTTCTTTTCTGCTCAAATGACCCTTTTCTAATTTCCTACCTAAATATTAAATGACAAGTAACTCCTTATAATACAGTTCTCAGGGAGAGAGAGATAGTACTAGCCCCATCTTGGTGAGATTCAGAAGCCAAAAGATTCAGAATAGGAACTTGGGTGGTTGAAGTTAGACCTTGGAAGGAGTCTCCTCTTCCATCTGCTGCAGAGGCACCCTAGGGAGGCCAGACTTTGTAAAAAACACCTCTATTGTGCAGAACCACCAGGCTCAAAATCTGAGTTTTTTCACAGCCTGCTTGGTTAATCTGGAGCAAGTTACTGAATCACAAGTACTGCTTAGTCCACTTTGACGTTGTCTTAGTTAGAGCAGTTCAGTGGGGCCTCTGCAAATCTGGGGGTTGTGTTACTCCTACCAGGTTTCTGTCAACAGAATGTTTTTAAACTACAGAGAAGCATACAATTATAGCTTATTCCATCTGCCCTCCTCTTTGCTTTGGAAGATTTTTTGAGAAATAAATCTTTTAAAGATCCCACATGAAACAATCTGTTAGTCAATTAATATAATAGGAATGGAAATTATATTACTGTAGTATTTTTTTTGAATAGTAAAAGTGTTCCATAAAAACTCTGAATTCCCTAGGTTTTTAACTAATTTTATTTCAGCTTTATTGGCAACAAAGTTGCATGCATATGCAACACCTTTTCCTCATGTCCTCAAGGAACAAAAGCTGTTAAAAAACATTATGAAGAAAGCTTTATGACTTAAATCTGTTGTGTTTCTCCTAGTGTTACACTGGCAAAATACTCTATAATAATAAAATTAGTTAATGAGGAGTTTCATCAATTTAGGATAGCAAAAATGCCCTGGTATACCATGTAAAGCAGAGTTCTGCATTGTCGAAGCCAACAAAGCAAGAAATTCAAAGTACATATTTGATGAAGTATATTTGAAAATACAAAGAAAGGTAAAATAATCATAGTCTGCATCTATCTACCAATTGCTTGGAGTATGAGTTATAATCAGTTGTAACTAAAACCACCGTTAAACTCGTATTTTAAACTGAACTGCAGGAGAAGGATAAACAATGGATAGGAATATATAATTTAAGAGTAAAAGCTATATTCAGAGAAGAAAGCGGGGGGGGGTGAGGGGGAATGACTTCAGTGTAACTGATTAGGAATTAATGGAATTTGACAAGAGATTCCAGTCAGTACTCAGGGCAAGACGAAATCTTGTCACTCCTGTCAATGGGTGTCTTTGGTTTCAGTGTGGTCAAGATTTCTACCCTAATATCAGATTTGAGTCCCATCACTTCTTACTTCAGTCTCAAAGTAAATTCTATGTGAAAGTGGAAATGTTGCATTCCCTAAGCTATGACATATTATGCCTTAGGATGGAACTCCTTCTCTCCTACCTTTTGTGCAGAAAAAGAATGTATTTATATTTAAAATGTTTACAGTTGTTCTTAGAGAAAAACTCTCTATTTCTTTAACAGGAAGATACCGACTTGATTGCTGCCTCCTAAAAGTATATTCAGAATGGCAGTTTCTTTGGTCAGAGGAGAACTTAGACTGATCTTCAACAGGGACAGAGATTAGAAAATGCCATAAGTTAAACTCCATCCTAGGATTTGGGGCTGGCCTGTAGTCAGGGCTTTCCATAAAGGAGTGGTAGAAACAAAATATATAGGCTCTACCATTTAGGAATTCCCAAGCAATTACCAGGTACCACCTTTGACATTGTACATTGTCAAAGGATTCTTCACCCCACCTCCTTGCAACAGGGAAGAGTCTGATATCATCCAGCTCTATGAGACTCATACAACAAAAGAAAGGAGAATTAACAGGATGAAGCAAGAGTCCTTTCTTGCCCTCCACAGTAGGATCTTCTGTGTTCAGACTGACTCAAAATGTGCACAACACTGAGTAAACACTAGAAACATTGAATTGTATTTTAATTTTTTTTTTTAGAAATGAAATGTTTGCCGTAGTCTGATATGTTCATTACTGGGAGAGGAAGCCAGCTATCACACTGACTTGATTTCAGTTTACAAAACTGAGAGAATAACATTGTTCTGTACAGAGCCTGTTGTGGCAGCCATATAGCAGAAATTTTAAAGTTCTGTGTTGGTTTAGTTACAAGTGTTGTAATTCATATTACAGACACAACGCATCAGTGCCTGTGGTTCTGACCTCTTGAGTCACTTCATGAGAACCCAGATGGTCTGGTTCAACTTCTTAGATTTATATACAACTCTACAAGGTTCAGCACTATTTAAGGGTGAAGTTCCCTTTGTCGCTGCTGTGAAAACCTCAGAAGAGTTTTCACCTTCTGACTAGACATCCTGAGACAGTTTTGAGCTGAGGATAGTTGTGTCACTTATTCCCAGGAAATACAATGACTGTTTCGGATGTTCCCTTCCATAGAATGGAAGTTGTTATTCTGCAGAACTATGCCCAATTCCATTTGATTTTGTCACACATTCAGTTTATCTGTGCAATGATATAAGTGATTTTTGAAAAAAATCATGTTTCTGCATATGCAAGATTATGTGAGGCTGCAGTAGATTCAGTTACTTGAGCTAGATTAGACACTGGGGTGACTCTAGTAATGGCAGTAAAAGGACCCCATAGCCTAATTGCTGTTGATTCTTGGTGTTAAAACATCACCTAGAAAACCAAATTGTGTAGCAGGCTGATCACTGTCAATAATTGGAAAATGCTGTTATCTGCCCGCCTATGTGAATTTTTTTGAAGGGATAGGGCAAATGTAATCTGAGTATCCTGGAAGACTCAAAGTCCCCATAACGTACTTTCAGAAGGAAAATCAGTTCTTTGACAGGATTTGAAGAGTAAAAGGCTGGGAACAAGAGGGATGTTTGGGAAAGTGAGAAGAGGAGATGAGCTGTGATTCCCTATCACCCTTGGGATGTCCTAGCTCAGTCCCTCCCTCTGATGAAGGTGTCAAGATGCAAGGCTCTGGCATCATCTAAGATAGGTGATCTCTTCTCACCTTCCTCATGGCAACTGGGATTTGTCTATTATCTGTTCCCTGTTCCTCTTCCCATTACTCAGGACCTCAGTCATCTCTGCCATTTGCTCTCATAGCAAGATAGAAAGGAATAGGAGGAAGGAATATGTATGCTCAGGATGACTCTGCCCTCCATGTGAGTGACAATTAAGGTAATTTGGGCATTTCAACTCAGTTGTTTCTACTTTTAAAAGGTTTGAATATGAAATACAAAAGTAACTCTTCACTGCCTGGTATTTAGAAGTCAAATTTTGCTGACCACACCAGAAACTACTGAGAAAAGCTAATTCTGTGATACTGAATCTCTTTGGTCAATGTCAGAGTCTGCTAATTTGCAGAGATGCTGCAAAGTGATTACAAAGTGTTGTAAGCTCTTCTGAGAAAGTGGAGAACAATGGGTGTTTATAGGTATATGTTTCACAAAAATATAATAATGACTTAAGTGATATCATCAGTATTTTTAGAAAAAGAAAGCAAACAATACTGTTCCACCCTCCTTCTCTTTTCTGTATTCTGTAACTAATGCATACAATGTTTTTTAACTAAGACAGATACTTCTGACATAAATTTGTAAATGAGGAGCAAGCTTTATTTATGGAGGAATTATTTAATGTTCTGTATTTGCAGTCTCTTTCTTCTCTGTAAGTTAGTTTTGGAATGAAGCACACACCATAACTTTTATGTTATTGTTGTTCAGCCTTGTTGTTGGACAGTTAATTTGCTATAAAATCCACACTATATCATTGTTATTAATTAGGGTGGCCGTGAACTTGCCTTTCAAAAGCTATTAAATGCAAATGTTTAGCCACATAAAAATATAAAAGTACAGTGAAGTTCTTCAGCAGAATAATGCTATGAAAGCATTAATATAAAGTAATTATATCTTCATTGAAAGGAATGCACTTTATCAAGTGATGAACCTAAATCACAGGATAGAAACCCCAAAAATGAAAAATACTATGCCAGTTGACAATAAAAACGACCCTTTTTGGCTTATAAAATTAAGGAGGTCGGAACTGTACCTTTACAACTTTGTTCATCAAGAAGAAGAGGTTAGTGTTTTTCCTGAAGAACCTGAAGAAATAGGCTAGTGTAAGTGAAGTGATCTGTACTTTACAGTCTGCATTGTGAATTGTCAGGGTTTTTCATAGCATTGAGAAACTTGGCAGACATGGTATCACTAACCTCCTACATGAAATTTTCTCAAATGTTTGTACCTTTTACAGAGACACAGAGCACTGTAAAATATTAATGGAATTATTCCAACTGTGCAAACAAAATTAAGAATTTATCTAAGGTTTATAATTTTGGAGATTTAACCCAGAAATTGTTCCTTAATGGGAACACACTTATACATGTGCTTAACTGAAATGATTTGCCTAAGTGCTTTTCTGAAGAGAGAAAATCTTCATAGACACTTAAATGCATTTTTGATTTATAGCCTTAGATTTTAAGAGGCAAGGTTTATCATTTGCTCCCATTTCGTACAGCAGCTCACTGAATAACAGCTTGGCTTCAGGTGCTCCTAGAATACCAGTAGAAAAATAATAAGTATGCATTAAAGTAAGTGATAATGTTAAACAGAGAATGTGTGTTTGTGATCTACATACCCTTGGAACCAGGAATACCAGTGTCTGTTTGAGGAACTCATCGAATTATGCTCTGTCAGGAATCTGGTAGGAGATTAACATTTTTTAAGTAGTTACAGAGAATTACTGTAATAAGAGCTGGAATAGTAAGTGAACTTTTAATTCACTGTGGTTGCAAAAAAAACTTATAGGAAAATGTGTTACTGATGAAGATGTCACATGTCATTTAAATGGGAATTACATTTGTTCTAGTTGTAACATATCATAGCTAATATGAGATAAAATTAAGAATGAGCTGTGTATCAGAGAAAGATGTTTAAAACAAGAGGTTTAAGTACAATAGCAACAGAATGGAAAAGACCTGCCAACTACAAAAAAAGAAAATAAATTCATACTCAAACAAGACTTGGGAATGCAAGCTGTCTCTGAGAAAGTTGCATGGAATAGGCACAACCATTTATGGGATTAAAATACAGCTAAGGTCATTTTACATTTGTCCTTTGCCAGGAACTCTGTAAAAACTTGTGAGCTACCCTAAGCACTCCTGGCACAGATATTATACAGCTAACACATATTGAACTATTACAGATGATCATCTCCCCTTCTTCCCTTTACATGACCTCTTGAATTTGGCTTTCATCTGGTTAGAGTACAACACATTTTCCATCAATCTTATGCTAAGAGAAAGGTCACCTCTCAGTGTGGTCAGGGCTCTGCAGGGGAGGCACTTCTGTGCATTTTTCGATTCTCTAGTTGTACTCTCTGGGCAATCTTCTAGTTGCACTCTCTGTCCAATTTTTCAAGCCAAGCTGGCCTTTTTCAAGCCCTTACTGGGAAAGGACACAACAGGCAGTTTATGTTGCTGTAAACTCCACTCCAGCAGATTTTCAGACCACACACCTACCCCTGGATATCTGCCAGTAGAAGCTAACGAACGTTTTGACTGAAGGCAGGCAGGAGACTTGTAGAGATAAGAAACTCCTGAGAAGTTGTTTAGGAGAGTTTTAAACTCTATTGCTTTACATAAGGGGAGGAAACAGTTTTTCTGAACTCTTCTTTCCCTTTATGATTAGTGCGCGATGATGGCCAACTCGTAGAAAATACTTCTGATGATCATACTGGAGGTTCATGACCAACATATCCCACCCACCTTGCTGAGCAAAATCAAACCACTGGAGTAAATGTGGTTTCCAGTTGGTTGCTCTGGTTGCTGCAATTATGAAACATACTAAATCTTGGAGCACTTTGTATTATATTTGAAGCAATGAATTGGACACATAAACATTTAACTACTCTCTGATAGATGGTGGTATGCTATTTCAACAACATACAATAATGACACAGTAGTGGGATTCCTTTCTTGCACAGAATTTAAATTCATTATATCTTGGCCAAATTTTATTAACAATTAAAAAAAAAATTAGAGACTTTATCTCCTTTCTCCTGTTACTTGTATCAATTCCTTTCAGGATATGCAAAAATATGAAGTATTTTTCCAAGAAGCATGTGCTGCTTTAAAAAATACTTTAGTATCAGTACTGCTTCTACCACATTATCCGGAAAGAAGTAATTACATTGGCATAATAATTATCTTTTCCTAAGGCATAGTTAGGAATGCAGTCCTGAATAACAGTTGGTGCATAAATGACTATTGTCCAATAGATCCAGTGGCTTACACAGATTCTTTTTATAGAAATTTTCACTTTGATTATGATGCCTCATTCATGTTATCAAAAATAGGAATCATTGCTCTTGTGTGTTGTTTTTTTTTTTTAAACTGCTGACTATGCCGTTTTGGAGTAAAGTAGTTGCAGTTCAATGACATGCTGCAGGAAAAACAAGGCATAGTGAATTTACAAAGTATTCTTACTGTAAGAACGAAAACATTGATCGTTTTCCCCATAAATGTATAGAAATGTCTCAGATACATTTTTTTGGTCAGTCATGCTTAAAATGAAAGAAAATTGCTAAAGTTACAATTAGAAAAAGGACAGGTAATAGGGGTAGATGGTTTTTGCCTGGTAGATAAAAACTAGTGTAGTTTTGATTGAAATGAGATATTATATTTGGAAATGTTGGGTAAGATGAAAAAGGAAGAAATATATAATTTGAAGCTGAAAAATGCTATTGAAGTATTTCATTCATTTTGTGTTTGCATTACCAAAAACTTTTAGAAACCTTTATTCTTTTAAATGAAAGGTCAATTAAAATTTTCATTTTGGAATATATTTATTTTTAAGAATTGTTGAAAAACAATACTTGATGTTTTGGAAATTTCCACACAACATTTTTGGCCTGTATTTTTGGCTAGATTCAACTTAATTTAGAGAATAGCTCTAGGCTCTTCATAGATATATTTTGGAGTAAATCTGCTGTTTGTCAAAAAGAAAAATCATTTAACTTCATTTAGAAAAATATTGCTGATAAGTGTACATAATTCCTCATGAAGAAAATGAGTATTCATTTAAAGCAGTCACAAACCCCGTAGCTTACAAAACTTAAATCATGATTGGTAAAGTCATTTTAGCTGCAAAACTACTTATTTTAATCTATTCTAGAGTATGCATCTGGTCTGACCAATAAAGCAGGCTCAAAAGAGAATTATACTAAATGGGATTGTGAAACACATGGAAACCTCCAACTCCAATTGTCTGCTTACCCTGGTTGCAAACAATTTAATTTAAAATGCACTTAAAACCAGGGAAAATCCAGAAGCATGCCTATCCACTCATCATTTAACAATTGGAAGACACCTCCTGGCATGGTATGAGGAGAGTTTGGAGCCAGAAAATAGAAACAGGTTTTCACCAAGCTGAACCACTCTCCAGTATTGAACTGAAGCCATAAATGTACCTTTCTTCCACAGCAGTGTGACAAACTGAATAGCGAAGCAACTAGCTAACTAATTAGCTAAACATTCTTAGTCTTAGTGTAGAGCTGAGACATCTTTCAGCCATTATTCAAAAATAGAAGATGTATAACATCAAGAAAGGGTAATGCTTCTTATAGGTTAAAGCAAACATAAACCCACAATGTTACACTCTCTTAAAAAATCCAGATTTCCAGTGTATGAACATGCGGTTCCTCCCCTCTTTTTCCAGTTTCAGATGGAGTCAGATGTTCTTTGTCAACTAGTTTTCCTAAGGTAATAAGGTAGGTTTGGGGGCTTCTTTTTTTTTTTTCTTTTTTTTTTTTTACTGGTAGAGGTGGGAGAGGGAATTGACAAATCTAATTGCTAGCAGCACCTGTCACGTTGTTGACCATCATGTTTCAGACCAAATAATAAATAATGAAATGTCTTTATGGAACTCTGTGTTAATAATGAATATTATCAGAAAAATTTTAGCCGTGAAGCTCTGTTTTAGCTTTAGCTGGGCTTGTCAAATCAGAAAGTCTAATATGAGGCTATAACCTGTAGCAGAGTGTTCTCGCAGAGCACAGAAGTGCCTCATTCAGTTTGCATAGTATCTTGTTTGAAGGATCTGGATGCCCAGAAAGCCTTCCCTACAGGGCCTTCCCCTTTGTATTATTCTTAAATTCAGCAGTGAATCGCATGCTTTCAAACCAGCATGGGCTCATCTACCTAGAGAACAATCTCTTTCCTCCATAGAGGAGGACTTTATGAAGATCTCTTGCTTAATAAATTCAGACATTCTTACTATAGCAAGGGTTGAAAACCTTTTATTTTTCAGCCAGGAACAAAGGGAAAGCTGACTCCCCTTCCATCCGTATTTGGTTAAGCACCCTAGTCTGGAGGGAGAGCGAGCTGCTGCTCATACCAAAACCTATCTCAGCTTTTAATTCTAGCTCTTTCTGCAGTCATTCCTTAAAACACCCGTGGTGCCCTTTCACCTGTTCTTTCTCTCAGAGTTACTGACTGCCCGTGAAAGCTGGCTGAAGCCTGATGTGCCAGTCAGCCCAGGCAACAATTTTAAGCTGCATTAGTCTGCTCTACAGTCTCTTTTGGAACTGCTTGCCTGCTGTGGTAGTTCCTCATGCAGACAATAGTAGGAAATCCTGTCAACCCAATTATTTCCCTATACTAAAAAATTCAGGATTTTTTTCCCATGTCATTTTATTTGAAAATTTGCCATTCAGAAAATACAGGAACAAGAGCAATTAATGTGTCAGGCCATAGGCAGTCATACGCTGCTGAAATAACTCTGATAGTTGATGTTATTTCCCCTGTGGTTCCTTGCTCCCTCTTTGCTGCCAGAGGTTACTGTCTCCGAAGCTGAGCGGCCGGGATACAGCATGTAAGGGCTCCTCAGTGCCCTCCCTGGCAGCTTACCCAAGCATCTGCCACAGCAGTGTGAATTAGCTTGCCAGACTCTGAGCAGAGCTAGCTGAGCACAGATGTATATTCTGCCTGGTAGTGAGGGTAATCATTTCATTCTCAGTCCCTAGGTAACACCTGCGGACAGTGACGTCATACATAACTACAGCTTTTTGGCAAACATGTGGCCTCACCCTTGTAGGACTGCCAGCATCCTGGGCACACCGTGGTTATATCCACCAGCACCTTCCTCAGGTGAAGTGCCTGCAATATCTTTTGAGGAATCATCTAAAAAGCACTTTGCTTCAGCATTTGCATTTAACTTAGATTCAGCAATCATACTGAGAATTTCCTTTGCCTGTCTTATCTGACCTCAGTTTATGTATCTATCCAACACCTGCTGAGAAACTGTGAGGATGCTGTCCATTTCCCTATTGGATTCAAACACTAATTACCGATGACCAAATTCGGCTCATCTCCCAAATGAAAGGCAATCACCTGCATGGGAGAGAGACATCGTATGTTTTATATAAAGTCACTGACTTATGTAAAAAAGTTAAACACATTTGGTTCAGTATATTCCCCATGGTCTTTGTAGAAGAAATTGGCCTTTTTAGTAGAATTTCACAGAAGTAAATGTTGTATGACATGAGCAAGGAAAAATTCCTGGGTTATAACGTTAGAACACCATATAGTGTTACCACTTTTACGTTCAAACTATCAATTCTATTTTAGAGTGCATTATTTCCCATAGAATAAAAAAGCACTGTAACATGAAAGTGCGGAAAAGGATGCATTTCCGGTAAAATGAACATAAAGCAACATAAAAGATATACCAACCAAAGTATCTTGAAGATATCAAGTCAATAAAGTAACATTTTACCATTTTTTTCACTGCTTATTTTTTATGAGTTTTGACTCAAAAGACCAAACATGAATTCTAGTAATGAGATCAAATATTCTATGTTAATTATTCTGCCATTTGCTAGTAACAAAAGAATGCTAATATGAATGTACTTCTGAAATCTAAAAATGCAAATGTAAATTAATGTATAATGAATATCACTAAGCACTGTAGCTAATAAAAGATCAAGCTTACTAGAAAGCCAGGAGCAGGCTTCAAGGCAATCTGCTAAATTAGAAAAACGCTTAGTTTAAAGTTAATAGAAAGTAGTAGGTAAACAGTCTAAATTGCAAGCAGTGATAACTTTACAGAGAAAATAGGTTAAACGAATTTTCTGCTTATATTTTGGGGCTATGTAGACTGGTCTCCCTGATTCTATCTCACTTGTCAGTTTTCACTGGTTTGCACCAGTTAGTTCCCTTCATTTTGAAGTTCAATATCAGAATTCAAACTTCAGTATACATTACTGGAGCAGAAAGTCTGAGAATGTTGGATAGGCAACTGCCATCTTGTGACTTTTCCATCGGATTTTTATAGGTTTTGTATGCTCATGACAAAGATTTATATGACAATTTGAAATCAATGGCAGAGCTGCCGCTGACTTTGGGGAGTCTGGGATTTCACCCATGTCAGTCAAGTTAAGCTCAAAAAAACGGAAAAGCAGAGATATAGTTGGAGACTGAGAGATCTGTTTTTCGGGAAATGCTCAGAACTCGGCTTCTGACAGGCAGGCCCCAGTGCTATGCTTCAAGTAAACCACTAGAATCATCAATCAATGATTGAAAAAGTTAGATTTATTTGCTGATATTATGACATGCTACAGGAACCAAAACTTCAGCTAGGATACGGAGGAGATGGAGGAAAATAGAGATTTTGCTACAGGGAAGTTTATAAGCCTTACAGACTAAAATTAGAAAGGAAATGTAAGATCACCCCCCTTATTTTTGCATGGCAGTGTAGCATCCAAGAAGACTATATGCCACAAAAAAATGGCACTTACAGTGTGCATGGAGAGGTTTAGGCACTCCAGCCTGGGATAAATCAGGCAGCCAACCAAGGCTGAGGATAGTCTTTAGAAAAATGCAGGGAAAAAAACCTGAATCTTGAAGTTTGTCAGTCTCCTCTTGCAGGTCTGCATCTCTGTCCAGGCAGGACTGACAGCCCAGAAGCTTGTTCTGAAAGCAGGTGCTTGATACCTTTTTTTAAATGAGAGCAGATTTGGAGCTTATATATATATAAAAAAAAAATATTTTTTTTTTCCACAATCATTCACTGTGGGCAAAAAGTAGAAGTGTACTGATCATATATGAAGGAAATAAGATGATGTGATTCAGTCTTTCTGTTCCTGCTGTGGCAGCTCTTTAGGACTTGCTGGTCTACAGAGGAGGCTAAGGGAAGGAAGTCTCCTGCGGTGAGCTCAGCTGAGAGCCCACCTGAGAACTGGAGTTTCTGCTCTAGACCCAAGGGTTAGTTAGTGATGTGCTTTGTGCTAGTGACATACCATCCACGGAGCTGGGACTAGGCAAACAGATGAATCTTGCTCTAGCACCCACTCAAAAAAAAAAAGGCCTAACAGTGTCCCACCATTGCTTATACATCCTTTCCCAGGAGACGGGAGCGAATCCCCTCAGCCCAAAGATGGGAACTGATGCTTCATCTCTTATGAATCTGTGTGTTAACCATTAGGCTGTGGTTGGAGTTGAGGACTGAAAGAGCAGAACTTGACCATGTTTTAAGAGAAAGCGATTATCAAAATGGTGCTTGCAGTGTGTGACTTCCCCAGTTCCTGGGAAGCCCTCCTGGAGAAAGGCAGCAGGACACGCGGCTTCTCAGACAGCAGAGGCGTGAGAAGGACACCAAGCTGCTCAGTCCTGTCATGACCGAGGTGCTCTGCGGAGTGGCAGAAGCAGCTCTGCAGTGGTCTCGGGTCTGCAGGATCTGAGACAGAAACCTGCTTCGAGACGTGGGTGGTTTTCAGGGCTCAGGCAACAGCAGTTTTTAGAATCACAGCTGTGCGCACCTAAAGTTCACCTGAATTCTCCTTTAAGTGTTTAAGTCATTCTTTATATGTGGCCTGGAGTTTCATATCCACTAAAATTCATGGGGATTAAAATTTAATTATTGTTTTGTTGCTAATTCTGAATTTAAAATGCTCTCTCTGGTAGTTAAAAAGAACAGATAATCATGTCAATCCACTCGTGCATAAATTCAAGGAGGTTAGCAGAACTGTTTTGGGGCCTAGTCAAGTGCATCAGGAAGTGTAAGAGGCATCTTTTAATGCTCCACTTTGATTTGAAGGATTAGAATTTTAATAGCCAAGGGAAATTGCCATGAATTTTAACTTTAAAACAAATGACTGAGAAGGAAACCTGAGAATGTGTAAATTGGCTGGGTGCTAGCTAGCCATGTTAACTGCCATTTGCACAGAGGTGCCCCCTGGTAAAGGCAAAGTAATTTAGCTGTTCATGAAACAGGGAAACATATTTGAGGGTTTCATACTTTTGGCTTTGCCATGGGGATCAACTATGCACAGAGAAATTTTTCTATAGAAGGATGGGGGACAGATTTATATGTGAATTTTTTAAAGTTATCTTTCCCCCCAATTTTAGACCTCAGACAAATTCCATTTGAGATTCATGCTCCAGCTGTGAGGAGGAAGTGGTCTTACAATAGACAGAAATAAGATTATTTAGTTTGGAGAAGGTGGCCCCTAGATTGCCAGCACTGGTTTTGCAAGTACTGGAAATAAAGAAGTAATGCAAAGTAGGTTGAGGGAATGGGCAAGAGGGCTCAATTTAGCAATCTAATATTTCCAGAAGTTACCGACCAAATCACAAAGCAAAGCCCTGCACAGCTAAGTCCAAGTGCGGAAGGGGAAACTATACATAACACTGTTTCAAAGTTACAACCACATCGCCAGGTACATCTGGTGTACCTCACCAAGCGAAATGTTCTCCAGCACGCTTGCCAAAGCAGCCCACCAGCTGCTTGTGATTTCAAACGTACCTTGGGCTAGATTCACCCAGGCTGGTGGAGTCCGTCATGGCATGAAGGTGACTGAGCACTGAGGGAGAGCGGGTGGATGTATGTGCATGTTGGTTCTTCTTAGTGCGACTCTCACCTTTATTGCTGAGGGGAAACTTAGGTTCACTGAGGACTTCACAGCAGCCAGTGAGAGTTACTGAGCTGTTACTATTTATAGTGCTTTCCAAAGTGTGAAATAAACCATTTCTCCAGTTGCTGTGATCACAGTACCCTTTAAGCCAGAGCCACTTGACATTTGGAGGACTTGGATACTGTGAATAGGGTAGCTGATTCCCTGCAGATGCTACCGTGTTAAATGACTTGAATATGAACCATGCAGGGAAGGATCCATAAGGATGGAGATTACAGCCCCAGAAATAATTTTCCTAGTGATCTCAATCTCACTTAGAGGCTGATGGCATAATCCATGTCTGCTGCACCTGTCTCTCTTAGAAGAGAGACTGCTGGAAAACTGAATACTAGTCCTAGGAAGAGTCATTGCATGCAGGCTAGTTTTCCTTCATCTAGATTGTGTAGATAAAAAGATTCTTAAAACACAGCTTACATGTAATGCAGAGAAATTTAACATAGAGAAATAATGTCCTTTCATTGCTAGAGCTCTTAGTCTTTAATTGAAAATATTAAAACCAAGTAGAAAATGTTTTAATTATTGTAATTTTTGATTTAGCAAAATAGAAAAAGTAAAGCATTCTTTCTTTTGGGATAGCATTATTCATTGTGCACACACAGCATGTACAATTTAAGGCTGGCAGAAGCAGATAGCTGAAAGAGCCTTCAGTGATAAGGGCAATATTAATACATTAATGATTTTTATTAATATATCAGAATAACTTTAACATATTCTGTAGAGGATTATAAATCTTTTTGTAACTTAGAGAACTACATAATGGTGACACAGAGGATTTACAGCATCTCTTAACTTTAAGATGTCTTTTTACACAACACAAGTGTTTAATAAGTGTTCAACGAAGCTTATTGACATTTACTTTTCCCTTTGCCATACATTTATTAAGTTTGAATATCACATTCACATTAACATCAAACACATAAAATATGGAATAGCTGGAGAGAACAGAAGACATATTTTACTGCTTTGATGTTGATGCCAAAGTTTTATTTAAGATATTTATATGTAGCCTAAAAAGGATAATAAATTTCATTGAAAGCTCACTATATTACTAGACTTTTCAAAGTCCACAGGGTAGACTGAAAGTAGCAAAAGGGAAGAACAGAAATACTGCTGAACAATCAATCTTCAAAAGCAATGAATGTTATTAGGAAACCACATTTAACATATCTGTAATTTAAATTTTAGTTCTGAAAAGTGGAATGACACATACACAAGAGTTTCAGATTAGACATAAGAATGGGTTCCATTAGCTTTTTCTATTTTCTTACATGGGCATCATTTACTTCAGAAGCATTGAAAAAAAGGCTACTGTGTACAAAGTACTTACTATGAAGTACAGTATGATTTAGTAATGTAAAGTATGGTCAAAGGCTGACAAAAGCAAAGACAATTCCCTTGACTGAAGTGTTTGCCAGTTTCTACCTACTGCTACCTAGTTGAAATTAAATTCATCCATAGATTTGTAGCAAGAACATGAGTAACTGAGCAAGAAGGAACATGTACTTGGTAGATTAAATTTATCTCTGCTGTATTTCTGTATTCACAGTTTGTGCAGGGATGAATGATATTAGGTACGAGCAAACTGGTTCAGATTAAAAGAAAGGTGAGTTATCCATCTCAAGAAAAGCTGCAACAGAAGATTTTATAAAGAATAAAATTGTTTTGGCAACTTTTGGCATTAGGTAGTTACCATTTATTGATAAAAATAACCAGTTATGTAAACTGGAGATTATCAGTTGAACACAAAATTCCATTGCCAAAATATATACATATACTTTACTGTGAACTCAGGTTTAATTTGTTCTTGATGGCATTCAATTCAGGGGAAAGCAGAGATGAGAAATTCAGTCAGTGTTTCCCAAATATTAAAAAGGTATGCGGGTCTACTTTGGACTAAATGTCATGCTCTGGCATCTCTTTCTCAGTTTTCTAAAACCTCACAGATAGAACTAACTTTTTGATTTGCTTTAGCTGGGAAACAGTTCTGTAGGTTTCTGTTTAGATGCTTGAACTTTCACTGATGTATTTCAATTGATATTTAGACTCCTAAATACCTTTGTGTATTTTCTCTTTCTTATTACTTGCAGAACATTCCTAGATGAAAAGTCAATGGAAGTTGTTGGATGCTCAGTACCAGCAAAGCAATCAGTCCTGTGATTGACAGCTATTATAGCACCAAAGAAATTAGGAATCAGGTCAATTACTGGATCAGTACTTAAACATTACACCAGAAAAGCAATTGTAAGCTCTAGTTTAAAAAAGGACAAAGGAAGAAACTTGCTCTCTGGCTTTATATTGTATTACTTCCTTAAATCTTTGAGGATTTTGGAGTCTATTCCCTGAGTTGTAATGTGTCAGGTTCAGCAGGTTTGCTCAGTTGGTATAAGAAACTGCAGCTGTAACACCAAGAGTCACAAATTCTCAGCCTGACATGATCCTGAAGAACACAAGGAAAGAAAGAGGAGACAGAGATGATAGTTATCAAGATACAGGATGAGGTAGCTATAATACTTTCCCACAGTCATGACATCCAATGTATTTCTATGGTCATCAGATTTTCCTGGATCTGCCCCATTGCATATCAGTCAGTCAATCAGGGAACAGCACAGCCTGCTGTGCTTGAAAAAGATTCTCTTGGGTAGGCTGAGATCTGAGCCCAAATGGTAGATTATCAGGTACAGACCACACTGCCCATATTTCAGTAGCTAATTATCGTTAGTATGACATTTCCTGGTTTGGGCCACACCCCCCTCAGAGCAATTGGAAACCTTTGTTTCTGAGGTCCTATGAGAAAAAATTGCAATGAAATCTGAACAAATCCTTTCCTATGTTTATATACTTATTTCATTTCATGCTACTTTCTTGGGCTTCAGCTAAGAACTGGGGCTTAAAACTGGTCCAAAAAGCCACATCTGAAGGTCTCTGAAGTGCCTCTGCTGTAAGAGCCCCCAGGGTGCAATTCCTCGAGCTGGGCATTGGCAGAGTGCAGTAGCAGCCTTATATTACCGATTCTTCCTCCTCCCCATTTCTGCTTTTGGTATGGGCTCCTGGGGGACTTCTGACAAGGACAATCTTTAAATACCTTAGATTGGCTATGGAGATCCCTTAGTGTCGGGCACTGTTAGCCTGGTACAGACTCTAGTCTGATACCTCTTAGCATTAAAACCTGAAAAATTCTGACTTGGTGGAGATGTGTAACCTCTCACTAGGAGATTAAATCAAGGAGAACTTCTTGTTATCACTATGAGAGCAGAACTAGTTATGAAACACAAGCTATTGGAAAATACTAGTTGGCAGCAATTTAACTGCTTTGCATCTAGGACGAAAAACATGCTTTAAGGTGCTTCTTTAGTATTCCGTATAAATATTCCTAAAGGGTATGAGCAGATATTAAAATCTTCTCTGTTCACATCTACATTATATCAAATTTTACATCCTACCTTCCAGATAATGATTTTATCAAGCAACATCCAATTTATTTTGTTTCAAATGTCATTGAGCTCCCTACTCAAATTGTACTGCTTTCTATTTAAAAGCTGGATGAGCCCTGCTGTTTAGAAACAAAGGTAATATTCTTACATATGATGAGAAAGTATTATGGTCACTGTAAGTAGCCTTGAATAGGGAATGGCTCAGTAGATAAAGTTTGTAAAATCATTGTTTACGCTTGCATAAACAGCATTTTATGATCACCCACATTTGTTGTAACACTACCTGGGTGAAAAAGGATCAAAAATGTTACCTTCATAATATTTTGAGATGAATCTTAGGATATTAGACCATGCATTATCTTTCTGTCAACAGCTTTAGAAACAGTTGTTAGCAATACATATAATCTCTTTTAAACGGTAGTTCCTTAAGGCTGATGTGATCACTAAGCCAAAAGATTTTATAATTTACAGATTTAGTTATCAGATGTAGTTAGCAGCACTCTTATAACATTAACAGTCATACACACCTAACTTCAAATTCTGCCATAGGAGATTATATTAAAAGTCTGCCTCTGGCAAATATAATTTGCATATTAATATACTTTTAAAAAAGGAAAAGGAAATATAAAAATTTTGCTTTAAAATTGTCCGGAGCTACTGGATTTATTTTGGAGAGACAACCTACATAATTAACACAATTCAGATGGCTGGGATTCACTTACAAAAATCCATCTATGCTTTGGATCTCTCCTGCTTTGCCCACTGTCTTTGTCTTTAGGGTCCAGTCTCACAGATGTAATACTCAAGATGAAACCCTCTTGAAAATGTTTTGGGGTGACTGATAGGACCAGTGTGCCTCTGCTACAAAACGCATCTACGCATTCCCTGTTGATGCAACAGATCAAAATCAGTGACCTAAACTTTTGAGGAGAAAATGACAGAGATCTTTAGAGGATGGACACTTGGCTGGATTTATTATTGGATCATTTTCATTGGCAAGTGGATTAACAACAGTATTAACGATTTGCTCCCAATCACACAATGTGCAACTTCTGAACAGCAGCTTATTCAATGAGGTTTTCCTATGAACATGAATTCTCTTACACATGGTCTTCTGCAGGTCTAAAACTTTATTTTTTCATATAATCAAAGTGTGTTTGTTCTTAGAAAACTTTTATAAATGAACCATACATACCTAAAAGCATAACTGTAGAAGATAAATTAACATGCATGTATGTTTATGTGCATATGAGTGCATGCACACATGCATGCACACACATGGGCATGAGGCAGAATTAGTGCTGTCTTTTAGTTGCTTTGCAACTGATTAAATAATTACTTACCATGAGGATTTGGACAGTGAGATTTATTCCTCCATAATCCTTTGTTCTTGTTCTCCAGGTTTTTTTATCAGTTTCATGAATTAATGTTTTGTTCATTTTTTGCCAGCCCAAAGGAGGCAAAACCTGAAGAGTTCAACCTCTTGATAGTTGAAATGGTTGCGGAGTCTCCATCTTTGTGAAAATTAAAACCCAGATTGGAAAATATCCTGAGCAACATGCTCTAGCTGGTTGACCCTGCTTTGAACAAGGAGGGTTGAACTAGATAATGTCAAGAAGTCCCTTCCAAACTCAACTTTCTATGACTTTGTGAAGTTTCCAGATTTTTCTTTCCAGTGTAGCAAATACAATGTATGAGCTATTTTTGATTATGCAGGAAAGGAGATGATAGTTAATTGAAAAGCTCCAGGTTGAATAACATAACATATTTCCAGAGAAGTCAGTAAACTAAACAAAGTGACGAACAAAACAGAGGAAATATTCTAATAACTTGCAATAAACCGAAGACTTCAGAGATTTAAAGAAATAGTTTGATGGACTGAGCAATCCAGTGCCCTGCATCCTAAACAACTCTTTTACCAAGGTCATACTGTTCAAATATCAAATCTCCTTGTTACAAAAACAAAGGAGAAGCGAACAGAGGCATTATCCTATCAGAAAGCTTTCTGTGGAAGACATAATATGTAGCTAAACACATACTGGAGTGAATTACAGTAATGAAAGTCAGTTGATAACCATTGCCTTCAGATGCTGGCTTAGTGTAAAAATCATCTTTGCCAATTAAAGCTATGCAATCAGACTTAACACAAACCAAAAAACCCCAACCAAACAAACTACACCCCCCCCACACACCTTTCTAGAAAATTTAAAAGAACAAAGAATATTTTTGAAAGAGAGGGAACTCTTTCCAAAGAAAATGTTAGAAATTTCTTGAAATATATGGAGACTTCTTGCTCTTTCAGTTCAAATATTAGGTCCAGACCTGCCAAGTTAATTTGCTTTCTGCCAGTCAGTGGTGGATTTATTGTTATGAAATTACTCTTACATTGTGAAAAAGGAAACAAACAGCTAGTACCTTTCTAGTTCCTTCCACAGAAAATATCACTATGAAGACGATACTATTGATAAGCACATGCGAGAGAGTGGGAGTGTTCTGTGGAACAGAATGTTCCAGCAGTGGGTTTTGGTTTTTTTCTTAAAAGCTGCAGAAGATGTATTCAGCTTCCAATCAGAGAGCCTGCCAGAGGTTTTTGTCACCATAGAGTCTGAAAATAATTTTTAAATTATTCTTTTTTTGCTACATTTTGTGGTTTTGCTAAATTAGAAGGTGTTTGGAAGCCCACTGAAATGATGATGTATAACCTCAGAAGTGATAAAATGAATGTCAGTATCAGCATGTAGGTAGGTAGCCACTGTAGACTAATTAAGCATTCTCCCCTGTGTTCTTAACACCACAGCATTCCTTACCATAATTTGTCTAAGTGCACACTTAAAAGTCTTAAGTCTAGATTGAGAGGAGTACTGCAATTAAAGCTCCAAGGACATTTCCTATTCTTCAAAATGAGAATGCTAGGGCTGTGAAAAACTTTTTATAGGCAAATGTAAGAGTTTGAGTGAGTCATGTGGCAGTCTTCTTTCAGCATGGAGGTCATTTCCTTAGACTCAGCCTGAATCACGGGAAGCTTAATTTTCTTAGTTCTTGAAACTTTATAGCTTTGATTATAGTTATGATGGAGTTTATCAAAACGCAAGACCCAGTTTCTTAAAAGAAATAGTGGAGGCATGTAAAATTAATGGACTTTTTTGGATACTTTGGCCTAAATATGCCAATGAGTAGGTAGATCAAAAGACTACAGTCTTCATCATGCTTCTACTAGTTTAGGTAGATGAAAACTAGATTGGAAGGCAGGCAAGGCAGACACTAGTCTGTAGAAAACTGAGAATTAAGAGAAATAGCAAAAGGAAAGAAGGCTAAGATACAATAGCAAGAGCTGTAATTCTGGGTCTTTTAGAGTGCCTAGGACTAACCATTTTACCATGCCTTTACCAAGGAGGGAGGGCCAGCTCAGTTTTATGATTGATTCCTATGACTCTATTTTTGTTTTGGGATAAGTACGTATGTTGTGCAGCTTCTACTAAGATGAAAAGAGAATGTGGATGAAGTCAGAAGGTCTGCATAGGAACTGAGTGTCAGATTGAGTAATTTTTGCCGGGAACATTTAAAAAGATAATTAAATTCTGCTATTAATATCTACTGCTTTGCTTTGCTGTTTTTCTAGTGTTTCTTCAGTTGCTTAATTTTCTTCATCAGTTCCAAGTGATAAGATGTGTTAAATCATTTGACAGTGTGCACTATGATAAGGTACTTATCACATACAGAGTTAGAAGTTATTACTATATAATATCACGAAAAATGGTATAAATTCTTCACTTTTTCAAGTAATAAGAGCTAGGAGAGATGCTGTGGTTATTAAGCATCCTGAGTAATTACTCTCCTTTGTGAATGAGATATTTAAATGCTTTATTTGTAACTGATTGCTGTCACTACTGACTGAACTTATATTAACAATAAAGAAGTGCGCAAATGGAACTTAAATGTAAATCTCAGCCTGCCTGTTTCCCCCCCCCTACTTAAGGCCAGCATATGATGACTCAATGCTGCCTCAGTGAAGATCTGAAAAAACAGAAGGAAAACAGATAACTACGTCTCTAAGAATTACATTCTTAAGTGATGATGTTACTTGGGTTTTTTTAAAAGAAGGCATTAATATCTTCTATCAAAACAGGCCCAAGATCTGCCCACTGGGCTGATTTTTAAAGACTCAATTTACAAAGCTCCTAATGGGAGTTTGCACACATCATACCTAACATACTAATTATTTTTCTGAATGGTATTTTATTGTATGATCTTATCTTTATGTTTCTGTGCCTACAGAAAGAAACCCCCCAAATTTGGAATAATTCAGGACTCACATTTCTGTTCATCTGTATAAGAGATAACACAATAATCAGTACTAAAAAGGACTGATATCTTAATAAAAATTTCTTTTTGATTGGAGAAGAGTTAGAAACGGAGGTTGGTGGGTTTTTTTTTTTGTTTTGTTTTATTGCTATAACTAAATGAAAAAGAAATACATTAATGATTTCTTTTCCAAGAGTTAGACGTCCTACTACAGAGCCAGAGATGTTGAGAAATTCATATGAAAAAGCTTTGTCAGATGGATACCAAATTTTGAAAGACAAAAGTGGAAAATGTTACTATTATTAGTATTTACATCTTCAATTCACTTTGAAAATACTAATTAACTTTTCAGCACCAGAAGGTAGATGTGTGAATAACACCATTTGTGATAAAAATTAATAAGAAACTACTCTTTCAAAAGTTATAAGGGTAACAAAAGAAGACACTTGAGAATTCTTTCTGTGTTCATTCCATTAACAAATACTTCTTTTTATTCTGAGAACTTAAGGTATTGCTAATTATGTCTTTAAATTGCTCACATATACAAATGCTCCTCTTCATCATCTTCCATCAATACAGAATTTTTCTTTTGCTGTTTCTTGCACGAGGGCAGCAAAGGCTGAAAATGACTGAGGTATGAACTGTGCTTTCATTGGTTTCAGATGAGTGCCCACTATTTTAGTTTGCAACATTTGCTTAGTTTCCATTCTTCTCTCTTTTGAAATCAATAGAAGACAAAGGTGATGCAAATATTTTCTAACATATATTCAGCATCTTAATTAACATTCAGGAGTTTCAGCAATGGGTGCCAAATAAATATTTGAAGAGATGTAAATAGTATCCTTTTATGTGAAGTCAGAAGAGCATCTATTCAAAAAGAAAAATCAATCTTTTTAGTACAGTCAGCATAAGTTTTGTTAGTTCAAAGTCATTATGTTTGGTTTAAAAGATGTGAGGCTGCACTGAGTTCTTAGATGCACTTTTCAAATTTCTCTTTCTTGGTGTTTGAAAATGTAAATAGGAAACAGCCCATCAGATTGAGTTTGACGAATTGACCTGGTAAGGTTTGTTTCATTTCTAGTCCTTCGGTTCAGCGCACTGGAATCTAGTAGTGAATGGTGCTGAGCACTGCTTTCCTGCTGAAATGGAACCTGAAGAGTCCCCATTATTGAATTAATTTCCCTATGTACTGTTAGAGTTTTGCTGCCACGTTTCCTAGAGCAGCTTCATATCTCAGCAGAGTTAAACACTTCATATAATGTAATTATAAGTTGTGTTCCATTTAGGATCTTATAACTTTTGTTGCTATGAAATATCATAAATGTGTGCTTAGTAACTTGTTTAGTGCCAAAAATCATACCCAGAACAACGGTGGGCAAAATTAGCACCATGGACAGCGCTGCCACCGCGGCCCGTGCCGCCGACCCCAGGGTCACTCGCCTTGGAAGGGCCCTCAGCAGCTCTCTAGGCCAACTGCTTGCTCACAATAGACTCAGCTGCAAGGTGAGACCAGGTTGCTCAGGGATTTATCCAGCCTGATCTCGAAAACTCCCAAAGATGGAGGCTCAACTACCTCCCTGGGCAACCTGTTCCACTGATTGACTGTCCTCGTGGGACTTGACTGTTCTCCCTAATGTCCAGCCCAAGCCTCTCTTGATCCCACTTATACCTGTTGTCCCTCGGCCTCCCACCATGCACCACTGGGAAGAGTTTTGTTCTGTCTATTTTGCTAACCTCCCTACACATATTGGCAAACTGCTATTAAGCCATCTTTTCAGCAGGCTGAAGAAACTCTTTTCCGTCAGAAGCTTATCCTCACAGGGCAAGTGCTCCTGTCCTCTGACCAGCTTGGTGGCCCTTTGCTGAACTTGCACCAGTTTACCAGCATCTTTCCCAAAACTAGATGCAATACTCTAGGTGTAGTCTAACAGCTGCTGAGTACAGGGGGAAAGTCACTTCCCTCAGTCTCCTGGCTATGCTGCTTGTAATACAGTCTAGGGTGATGTTGGCTTTCTTAGCTGCCAGGGCACCCTGCTGGCTCATGTTCAGCCTGTGCTCTGCCAAAACCCCCACAGCCTTTTCTGTAGAGCTGCTCCCCAGCCAGGCAGTCCCTAGCCTGAACCTCTCACAGGTGTTCTTCTTTCCCAGCTACTGGACTTTAATACTGGTAACTCAGGAATTCTGCTGGCTAGTAAAATAAACAACTCCCACAAGATTTCTTCTATAACTGTCTTAAAAAGGAAGTACCTTTAACACAAGTATTTTAAGGAGTGCTATTAGAGGTGATGAGATAGACATTCAAGCTTTCTGTATTTCTTGAGCTGTAGACCCCATGCAGGAGTGTCTTAATCTTGGAAGGTATCGTGTTGGTGGGCTTAATGAACTCAAAGGAAGGCAATGCACAGTGGAGGAATATGCCATGTTTTCTTGAGAGCTAACAAGATCATTGTATTAACTGTAGATAAAGAAGATATAAAAAAAAGAGAACCAACTTCCATCTGTTTTCGTTCTATAATTTATAACTGAAGGAGATGATAGCGTAGCATCATCAACCCCAAAACATTGATTTTTTTCCTTTGTTTCCATCTAAAATAACTTACGTATATGCCCTCTTGCCAAACATTTATATTACCTTCTAAGCTTAATATGTCTCAATGCCACTTTCCTGTATAAAAAATTAATCATCACGAGCTGTTCTAACCATTATTTCTCTTGGGTGTATTGTGTAAAAGTACAAAATATCTCTAAACTAGTATTCAGTGAGTAGATATATTGAAAACATACGCCAAAGAATTCAGGTATTGTGCAAGAAGACTTATAAACAGATCCAAGCTCAGGTATGTATTCATGTGAAATAAATTTCTCTCTAAAATATGGTTATTTAGATGCATTTGAAGGGAGGGAGCTGACAGCAGTTACCAACCTGAAATAAAATGCACCTGTAGATGCATTCCAGGAATTAATACTTCAGAGCACTTCTCATAAGTATATTTCCACTCAAAGGAGAGTATGATTAATATTTTTAAAATGTATAACTCACCAAGGCAAGTTTTAAGAATTCCTTATTCAATACTTTCCATTTGTCATGCATTAACAGGTTCATTTTAGTGGTAGTTATGAGGAAGTTTTTAGGGATTTAAAGTACAAGATGATGTAGATGACACTATTACCTGCCTTCCGAATGTGCAGGCCTCTCCAGCTGGAGACATTAAACACTCATTTCCCATTCATTACCTCAAATCATCCCACTCAAATCACTCCACTAGAGGACTGGTATCATCAGATCTGCAAATTTTACTACATATTCCTGCAGAATGTTTGTCTAAATTAAAAATATATTAACATTATTTGCCTTATTTTCCTCTGGGATATGCACACACTCACATACACATGCACAACTCATTTTTCTGTCTGCTCCACTGTCAACTTATTCTTCCTGTAGTCCACCACAAATTGGCCTTTGTAATAAGAAAACTTACTGGTTCTCTGAAAGCAGAAGAGAAGATGCAAAGGGCAAATGCATGTATGAATGAGTGTGCATATGTGCGGCAGGATTGAGGAAAAGCATCCTCTGTACATGTTTGTGTGTGCGTGTATGTGTATGTGTGTCAGCACACGCATGTGTCCGCTTTCCTGTGTCCCAGTTTGTGGTGCCATGGCAATGTTATGGACCCATAGTTGCCCTGGTGAATAGGGAAGGGGAAAGCCCCTGGGGCCTCAAGCCAAGTAGATTCAGCCCCTCCTTACCACTCACCACTGATTTGTAAACCAGGCAGGTCAGGACACATTCTCAGGCTTATCCACAAAAAATATAAGGCCAGAAAAACGGAATCACTCAGGGCAGATCCATGTTTTTATATATAGTGGGAACAGGACTTCTGTAGGTGTGAAATGAAGAAAACAGGATAAAACATGTAAAACAAAGAAAAAAAAATGAGGAGGAAAAGTGCAAAGAGGAGGAAAACTCCTTGCCAGTGGCCAGTCTTACTGGTTGGAAACTCCCAGTGGGAGCTGGGAAAGATGCAGTATTCCTTTGCATGCCATAAACTTTTTGGCCAAACTTTACTCAGGGGGAACATGTTAATCAGACAGGGTTAGTCATAGATACCAATCATTTCACAGACAGTACTCTGCAGCCACACTTCTTTTCTCCTCTGCACCCAGTTCTTTTAGCTGAGTAGGAAGAAACGTGGCAGATTCTGCAGGGTTGGTGAAGTCCTTTCCTAGTTTTCTGGCTCTCATGATTCACTAAAGACGGTGGTTTCATCTCATGAGATTTTACCTTGCTCATGGATATGATTTCAGGCCACAGATGTGCTCTATTATGCCTTTATATGTTTCCATTCCCAGCACAACAGATGATAAGATCTGAGGAAAGGGAATCTATTGCTTGGTGTCTCAAGGAATTAAACGAATTGGCATCGAAAGCTGCCAGATATAATAACCATTCTTACAGTTGTACGTTATTGTACCTATTACGTTAGATATTGCCTAGTCTTCATCTGGCCTCAAGATCTGTGCAGTATGAGTACGATGTAAAGTCATCTTGCATTTTCTCTCTTTCTTAGTCCAGGCTGGATAGTTTACCATTTTGTGAGCAAGGTCTAACATTAAAGGAAATTTGAATTAAAAAAATGAATCTTGCTTTGGGCAAGATACCACAGAAGAGGAAATGTGTGGAAAATCAAAGAACAAGCTAGGCAAAACCTTCAAGAAATTATCTGAATGTAGTTAATCTTCATTTTGCTTTTACGGCACAGGCAGATAGATTGGGTGATCTGAGATCTGTTCCAGGTTTACGTTCTGTGAGGCATTAAAAATTTTTGAGTAGTGGTCCATAGAAATCACAGGGACCATCAGTTAGGTAGTAACGGGAAGCTTGTGTATGGAAGATCAGCTTGTGAAATGGAGAGGACAGCTTCAAAGGTCCATAGCACAATCTCTAAGCTTATTCCTGCAGGTTGCATGCTTTGTTACACCCAGTGCAGAGTGAAGCTGAAGCTTGACAAATGAGCATCCTCTGCTTTCCTTTGTGCCAAGAGTTTATTATTTTGCCACAAGCAGAATCCCTTAATGTTTTCCCTCAGAGACTTTCATATTGGCTTCGCAGATATTGGTGGATTTCAACAAATCATAAGTTATCCTAATGACAACTTTCTGTACAAGATTTCAGGGTAGCTGGGATTAATTTCTTAAATTCTTTTGAGGATTCTTTTGAAGCACACAGAAAAGTGATTTTCCAGTGCCTCTAAGGCCTTACAGTACTCTTAGAGATTTACTTTCTCAAATTGGACCCAAAGCAACTATGATACTACAAAATAAATGTTCTTTCCATTTAAATATATTTGACACGGGTCTGGTCTCTTCTTTTATCAGTAATCCGTTTCCCATGACCCAGCAATCCAATCAAGTATGAATCAGTTGCACAATTCCCTACAGTGGGAGCATTGGCCTTCGGGCCTAAACAGAGCTTCCTGCAATTGCCACTATAAAAATATGCTAACACCAAATAAATGAAATGAGCTACACAGACAACTGGGTTCAATGTTACCAGCTAGTAGGTAGGATGACTCAAGCTGAGATCTTTGATAAGGTCATCGGTGAAGAGAAATGAAGGATACTTTTAGACTCTCTCTCACAAAACACATTCTTTTTATTTCAAAGGTGCTTTTTGCATATCCATTTGGTGGGTTGTTAACAATTACTATCATTCTTTTCCCTGCTTTAAGCAAATGTGTGCAAGTCTGGGAAGTAATCACTACGATGTTAATTCAATTAATGGTTGTAATGTACATTAGCTTGTAGTACACAGAAATTAGGAAAGTTCCATATTCCAGAAAGTTACCTGAGAAACTGTAAAAGTAAATTTATATACAGATAGAGACACCAATAAATAGAAGAAACCCTGTATTTAGATACACCTATACATGTGCACATAGAAGTGGTACAGACTTTTCCTCATCATGCACAGATGGCCTGTGGTACATACATACATTTGACATTATTACGTTTAAAAAAAAAAAAAGTAAGGCTCCTTCATCTCATTTCTGGACTGAGGACATAGATACTGAACTTAATAAATAAATTGTTGCCAAAAAGAATAAAAAGAGATTATTTCTGTCAGCAGCATGATTGCTGTTAACGAAAGCATGTCTTTAAGCAGAACATGCAGAGAAGTAACCCACTAAGAAATATGCAAATGACAAGAAACTTTATCTTTTCCTTTTTACCTTCAATTTTTAATAAAATGAACTTCTTCAGGTGCTGCCTGCTTCTGTGTTGAAGGCTACTGCATATTACTACCAGTTGCAACATGCCATATAGCATCTACTTTCTGTTAGCACTCACTGGATCCCTTCTGCAAGCCAGATACAACTCATTTCTAAGCAGACACGGAATGTATTTTCAATGCCATGACTATACAAGCGTGTTGGGTAGAGTTTGAAGTCTGGCCTGGATTCATAGCATTTAAGTCTGGGATCAACACAGAGAGAGAGAGCAAGTCATGCATCACTTACTGAAGTGGGTTGAATTGCCTTCTAGAGGCGCCTGCCTCCATCCATTGATTGTAAAGGCAACCTACTGCTACTAGCCTCCTAATTTAGGAGGCACAGTTAAGTCAAACAGGATGAGCCCAGACCTCCATCTCCACTAGACTCTTTATTCTCTCTGTTCTTGCCCCATTCCTTTGTTCTGCACTTGTTTTCAAACCGTGTGGTAGTAAACACAGAGCTACAAAGAGGAAAGGTGAAGTTACCACACCTGTCCTTGTATTCATCTTCTGCAGAAATGAAACACATTGTAGCCCTTACTCTTAAATACTTTATCCCTGGTATAGACTGTGAGTCTTTAAAAGCTGGACTTCACTTTGCTTGCAAGGGAAATCTCTCTTCCACAACTTAAAAGTTGTTCTGAGCACACAGTTCCCAGTATTTGACAATACTCTTATTGTCATTACCATTCTTTGTACTTCTAATGTATTTCTCTGTACAAGGCATGTAAATGCAGTAATAATGCACAAATCTGTAAATGTGACTTCCAGTGATTTTTGATTTATTATAAGTTTTATGAAACTGGACTGATTTACTTTTGGCAACTATTTTTTAAGGGGAGACACATTTTCAAGTTATTCACATATTAACATCTCAATGTAATATTTAAAAACTATGTTCAAAGGAGCCATGTGTAAACCTGACATAAACAGAACACTACTTGATGGATTCAGCTGACATCAGATTGGCAGGAAAGGAGTCTTCTTACTACATTAAAATCTATCAAATGAGGAAAACATCAATTAGTGGTTAAAAATAACAGTCTCAGCTCTTTAAGAAATCAGCTTTCAGATGCATAACACAGTTTACTCATGACTATACGTTTCAGTTAAATTAAAGTGTATGCATCTGTAAGCAACTAGGATGTGCATGATTATTTTAAGAAGTACACCACAATGGTATTCCATGACTTGTGGTCCTGAGCCAAGTGAACACTTAAAATTGAATCCTATTATGAATGTATTATCTCCCTGTCAGGAAATATCACTCACCTCAGAACTGGCTTACCACCTTCCTTGTGTGCTGTGCAACCCCCAACTGCTAAGGGACATTGCCATTTAAGAGCTTTACAAAATGCAGAATCATTTTTGCATAAAGGGTATGAACATATGATGAAGTGCATGCTAAACTCAAGTGCCACAGAGCTGCATCCTGCCCAAAAGGCAGATTTGTGGGGTGAAGGAACTGGCTGAGGAGACTGGTAACGGATTATGGAGCTTTCTGTTCTTTGCCAAAGTCAAATTTATTAACTTGCAGCAATTCTGACACAAGGGAGAGAGAAAGGATCATCTATTATGTTTATGGACAGAAGCAATGGCGGTGCAGGTTATCTCCATTTTCTTAATCTTCCCTTCAAACCTTTGATTAGATTAACATTTTCTCCTGGCACTGGGTATTGCAAGCAGAGAAGAGGTAAGGAAAGGTGCAGTTATTTCTGTAGTGTAAGAGTTATGTATATCCATCTCACGAGGATTGCATTGGCATGGAGAATTCAATCTTCTGTCTACCACAAGGTGTTGAGACAGTCTGGTAAATCAGAGCAATCTGTACTGATATTACAAATAAACTAGACTCTATTATGTTTTCTGAATTTTGCTAAACCAATCAATATTGCTTAATGAATCTTTACATCAACTGTGTGGGTTAGATACAAAAAAAGATTTAAAAATCTTCTTAAAAAGTAAGGAAAAAAGGTAAGACAAATTATTTCCTGTTATTTTGCTTCCTTACATACAGATGGATTTTCTTTGCATTTGCAAGACAGGAGGAGGGTATCTGTGCTATTTACTGTTTTAATGTAATGTAGTGAAATAAAACACACAAGTTCTGTAAAATAGCTTAGAACATATGTTTATCATGACCATAAAACTTTTTAAATAAGATTTTCACAATAGCACAATAAGCATGGTTTCAAAAAAGTAGCACTACTGCTGAAAGATTAATTCTTCAGATGCTGTTTGCAGATACACAAATGTGTTGAGGTACAGTTACATTTTATAAAGCAACCCTTTCTACATGGCACTGTGTAATTCTGTGTTCCCTTTGCTGTAGAGCAAACATGCTGTCTCACTCGGCAAACAAAGAGGAGGAAAAAATTTTAACTTAATCAGAAAACAAATTCAGAGCTGTTTTCTTATTGGCTGACATATAAGCTGTAATAGAGAATTTGCTATTCAGTTAACGATTCTTCCAATGATTTGCAAGCCAGAACAGAAGCAGATCACTGTCTCATCGTATTGACTTTGCACTGGCAATGATTTTTGCCACTCAAAGAAGCAAATGTGAATAAACTCGTATGACTGAATGCATAGAAACAGTGCATCTGATGAATAAGAGTTTGCATAAGCAAGTTCCTGACCATAATGACCACTTTAAAGAAATGACTGAAGAAATGTTAATTACTGCATGCTTCAGTTATGATTCAGTTAGAGCCCTCCTACTGAATAAGAAATTTACGGGAAGGAACAGAAAATTGAGATTGCCAAATGTCATAAATTAATTCCTTAAAAGGTACATATAGGATAAACATTTTAAAATGAGCCTACATGACTTATGTGCATAGGTCCTAGTGTTGGTGAGTCTTAGGGTGAAATTTTTTGTTTGAACTTTAAGTGACTTAGAAGCTTAACTTCCATGAACTTTCAATGGGATGCTTGCAGTGATAGCATTTTTCTCAGCTGTTTCTTTCTATATGACAATGAAATTTCCTAGATAATGCTGCTTTGTTTGTAAATTCCTGTATACATTGAGCTGCAAGCTATGCAGCTCAATGGAGGTGTACCACGTTACCTAGGGATACACTACAGAAATCCATTCACCCAAAGGGCACTTTGACAATGTCCCAGTAACGTTGTTTTAATGATTGCTGTATACCAGGAAATGAGAAACTTAACTGTATGGCTATATAAGAATGAAGTCATATGTATTCTTTGCAAACACAGATTTGTAACAAGAGAACAAAATCACTGAAAAAACCCTAGAGAGAAAGTATCTTCTTAAGATCATGCTCTACAATAAGGATCTTTCTCCCTGCTCAGTTTAAGGGGGTGGATAATGAGCAGATTACCCTGGGCCAGGATATGTTTTTACATCACCTTTCCTCATGTCCACTTGTCTAAATTGAAATGCTCTCTTCTTGTTTATCTGTCTCTCATTGCCTGTGATCTGATACTGTGATGTTGTATGATAAAAGATTAAGTAATCCCATTCTCTCGGATATTTCTTATTAACACCCTTGAGGTATATTTTAAGCTTTAATGTTTCATCTTTAAGTTGCTTTTTCCTCTTACAGACACTGTGATTTCCAAATCTCATAACACTTCTGAATCATATACATGTTTAGTAATGTAACCGTAATGGTTTAATCTCAGCTAGCTGTACAACTTAAACATTATGGAGAGAAACAACTGCTGAGCATGAGAGAGTGACATCTCTGCTCCTCCTGTTGGCTTCAATGAACTTTCAGACTGCCATCATGGGTCTCCTGCATCATGCAGGTGTGTTGACCTTGTTAGTTAGGCCTACGTTTGCTTCCAACCTTGAGTGTGATTTAAAAAATTGAATCTTAAACTCTTGTTGTCTGCAGTTTGACACCCTGTAACAAAATGCTGGAGGGGGCTCAGCTTTCCAAAGCTGAGCATGGACTTCTCCCTGCTAGCAGCCCTGACAACGGGTCAGATGGAAAATGTTGATATCTAACAACTGATATGGAACAGGTTTTTACACTTCCTGGGAAGAGCTCAGTCAAACCTGTTAGCTTCAATCATCATTTAAGCTGCTTCTTACTGGCTTCATCTAACAGGCATCTGTTAGGTGCAACCTGACCATGTCTTAGTCTGGAGACAGCAATGCTGGGTCAGGAGACTTCCCAGGCCAGACCCGTAGAAACAGACCTGAACCAAGTATGATAAATGCACATGCTGGGAAGCGTGCACAGATATTTCCATATTTTTTTTAATAAAGATCCGCACATCCCATGTATTTAGGCACTTCGAAAGAGAGAGAAGCATCTTCAAGGCACTAATCAGGGCCTAAATGAACAGATGAACTTCTGCGTTTCAGTGATCAGAACTGCAGTGTCTAACATATAAATGCCTTCACACCTAGTGGAAACCTCTGTCCCAGCAAGCTTTCCACAGGGCTTCTCAGAATAGGATGCACAGGAGATGGCAACGTGAGCTGAAAAGTGCGGGTGTGATGCAGAACTGCTTGGCAGGATGGAAGCTTGCGTTTCTGCCCTGTCAGAAATGTAGGCAGAATTGAACAAAGGTTCCTACTGAGGGCTTCTAGCATTTGGAAAAACATATCTAATGCATTGCAAGATATTTGTATTGTTTGCAAAGAAAGTCCTTAAATGTCTTAAAATGATGGGCAGAGTGCCATAGCACTTTCAAAAACCCCATTACTCACTCATCTTTGGTACCTTTACACAAGTGAACTAAGTAATTTTCAAAAGAAAGATTTATATGCCAAATTCCTGATTGTGGGGTTTTGTTGTTTCTTTTTTTGTTTGTTTGGGTTTTTTTGTTTTTTTGGAACAGGCTATATTGCTTCTGTGTTGTAGCTTATTGTGATAGAAAATTGAGAAATATGGAAAGTTGAGAAGTACTGTCAAGGGAAGAACTAGTATATCATAGGGATACTATGTCTAGACTATTGTGTGACAGATGAAAATCATTAATGTGACATGCAAAGACATACACTTAAGGAAAAGACCCAGAAATCTCTGCCAAGATCTGGCACTCTACCAGCTGGATATGAATAAAGGGAAAAAAAGATCTAGTAGATATACTGTTATCAAGAGTGATTTGTGTAATGCTGTCGTGTGTGTATGTGTGTTGAAGTTTAGTCAATGGCTGGTTTAAATAAAAAACATAGAACGTGGGATGTGCCACTGTCAGAAGTGATTTTGGCACAGCCATGTATGCAGTTCTGGTCACCTGTGTCAAAAAAAGATGAATTCAGAGAAAAAAACAAAGCTGGGATATTGGGGTGGTCAGTTGAGCCTCTTACAGAACAGGAAACAGTACCTTCTAGTTTACTGCAGGGAAAAGCAGCTGAGGGGGAACACGATGCTGCTACAAACCTATAATAGGGTAAACACTGGAAAGGGTAAATAATTATTTAAACAAAAGGATAATATAGTCAAAAGAACAAATGAATATAAACTGTCTATGGGTAAATCTAGTCTGAAAGTTATGTTTCTAACCATTTGAATAATCAGAAGAATCTGAAAAAAACCCAAAACCCAAACTTCCTACTTTAAAATGTAGGCTAATTCATTATGACAGTGGTTGGATCTGACATTAAAGTACTGGGTCCTATAATCAATGCATCTAGTTTTTCTTAGTGGGCACCCTGAGAACTTCTGTGAAACCATCTGACTATCAAATGACCACAGCCAACATCACACCTGACTGATCTCGAGCTTCTTCAGCCCTTGGATTAAACATTATAAGCAGTATCCTTCTGTAAGGATATAATAGGGCAGATCCACTCAAAGAATGAAGTAAGACACCTGGATTCCCCACTGCAAGACAACAGAAAACAGATGTCATCCTTTCAGTTAAAAATTTCAACAAACCCAGGCAGATTTACCAGTGCTATAGCACTGTCTGTTACTAAAATCGTACATAGCATTGCAACAAATATCTGAAAACATATATCAGATGGAAGTGCATTTATGTTCTAATACATATGGCCAAACCAAACTCTTATTAAATATTCAGGGGTTTGTTTTCTGTAATATTGCTAGCATATAAAGAAGTCTTTAGAAATGTACACAATTTTGATACTGAAATAGCATGATTGTGTAAGTAGACACAGCTATTACATACTTTGTAGCTTATATGACTGCCTACCATAATTATAAAGTAACTTAACTATAAAGGATTAAACATTAATGGTTACTTTGAGGGCCATATTTCACTATTTCTACACTGTTCACAGAAATTCTCATTCTTTTGAGAATTCGAATGTAAGACAATTGCGTTCCTCCACACAGGAAACAAACATTTACACAAGTTCTCTGCTCTTGTTTCATATTCTTCTGACAAGAGATTTAAAGTGTATATATATGCATGGTATGTATTGTATATAAAGTATGTATATATAAATGTGTTACAAATTTACAGGCTATCAAATATAAAGAATTTGTCTGATGATTCTAAGTGGCTGCTGCACTGGTTCCCAAGGTGGGTTTTAAAATCTATTTATATCCAAATAAAATTTTTTTAAAAGTCATGAGAAAATGTACTGTACAGAAACAGGCATAAATAGCAGAGCTATACACTAGAAAATCCCATATTTTTTTCCACTTCTAGTTGCCTTGGTCATTTTCATAGACTTGATTAGTCATAGATACCCTTTTTTTGTTATTCCATCTGCTCTCCATAGGTTAAAAATAAAGAATCTATATAAAGTATGGAAGGGTTGTAGGGTTTCTGCTGTTGGATAAATTAGTTTCCTTCTTTTTAAGTTTTCTTATTGGCTTCTGATTTTGCTTATCTATTTCTGATATTCTGTTCCATCTGTTTATTTATCAGCACTGCTTCTTTTTCCAAAACTACAAAAAAGAAGATGATAGTGCCCTATAAAAGGATACTAGACAGGTTACTGCCTGAGCTTTGCATAGCTAGATAAATTTGATGCAATATTGTTCACCAGCCTTCCACAGTAGGCAATGTATTTACACTGTGTGGCTTATTAAACAACATTGCCATCGCACATGACATTGTAGTGGGCTGACATAAGAAACTCTAATAAGAATGAGCCATTGACAGACTTTAGGCACAGACCTAAACGTAGTCAATAAAATCACATCAGAAATAAGAAAAGCACCACTATGGAAGAACAAAAACTCTAAGACAGCAATGCCTGGTTGTTATTGCCTTGAGCTCTCTATTAGGATTTCTGGAGTGCTCTGATGGCTAGGCAAACTCCCTCTCTGCATCTCAGTCTGTGTCAACATGTCTTTGCAAACTGCCACATAATACTTGCTTACCCCTATCTGTACAGAAGAAGGTATTTTGAAAATGCATGGGTAAAAGCTGTCTCTCTCCCCTTATATACCCTTATTTTTCTGGTATAGTTAATATTGGCTTGCTTCTACTTTCTTTCTGAAGCTCAAATTAGGGAAAAATGTAAGCAATCCTGAGGGAAGATGTTGAATGTCACCAAGATCGTGATCCATGCATAGCTAGTATTGTGAAATCCTCATCTGCAATGTTGCTTATTGTCCCATGCTGGGGATGAACACTCTAGGGTCATCTTAAAGGGCATTCATTGCCTTTGGTTCGCAGCTCTCTCTTTTAGTCATTATTATCACAGTCAGCTATAATGACACCAGTTGAGTCAAAAGCAGCACTTGGGTAGATCTGCCTGTCTTTAGGAAGTATTCTGCGTTTATCTCTGTGTGTCTTCTGAGAATCCACATATCCATCCCAGCAGAAGTCAGCCTATTCTCCTCTGAGTCTGCTGGAACACAGTTAAAAAATGCATGTTCCCCCAGGAACATGAGATTTATCAGAGGTGGAGCAGTTCCCCTCCTAATTACAAGTATATATACATTTGCATATGTATACACATGTATGGAATACATTTAGAATAAATAAATAAAGAAACATGCATAAATATACATATATCAGTACAACTTTGATATTCATTAGTGCTTTGCTTTTCCTCTATAAACCAGCTTGTTTTGGCCTGCTTGCTTCATTTTAACTTGCTAACAGAAAATAAACAATAGTTTGGGTCTCCAGTGTTATTTTTTGTGCAGTGGTTTCTTTTCTGAGTAGAAAGACTGAGGAAGAGCTCTGCTATGCACCTCAATACAGCGCAGATGAAATAGTTTCTGATGTGCTTAGTCTTTCTGCAGCCTATTCAATGTTGTTTACTTTTTTCTCATTCTGTGCCTTGAGTGATAAGCAATACTGAATGAAGCACCACAGCCTCACTGCCCTGAGGGGAGAACAGGTAGTTTTCTGCTTCCACAAATTCTTCGCTAAAGTGTATACATGAGCCTCATTCTGTAATACAGAAACTGGTTCACTATGGGATTCCCCTATTTCTTTGAGAGACTTTTGCAACTCCCTGCTCAGTTCTATGGGTGATAACTGAAGGCTAATGAGCTTATTAACCAGACACAAAAAAATAATAATAAAGGCTCATTGTGATATGTTTGTCATAGACAAAAATGCCTGGAATAGCAAGATGTTTGTTTTGTTAATAGACCAAGATGCTATGTACTAGATATTAAAAAAAGACATCTATAAGATTCTGTGAAAAAGAAAAAAACAGGACAGAATTTCAAGTCACAGCACAAAATATAGAATAAAAGTGATAATTTCACACCAATGTTTTATTGCATGGTAAATGTGCCCATCTAATCAGTTTTGCTACATAACTGTAACCCTGCCTATGTATTTTTAAAAAAACAATTTACCTCCACAGACTGCTGATTTCCTTTTGAAAGGACATTTATGAGACCGTGTGAAATTAAAAGCTAATAAAATCTGCAGTCCACTTGGAAAATCCCTAGAGTCCCTAGGCAGTCTGTGCTCTCATGTCCACTGCTCTCCTGGGACAGCTGGGCTGGCCCCGAACACCAACCAGAAAGAGCCCAGCTAAGGGTTTATAAAGTCTAGAAATGTGAACAAAGGTCTCTGAAGGAGATACAGAATCATTCAGTGCTTAGTCATGCTACTCTGTTCAGGAAGGTGGAATCAATCACCAGGATTCTCATATTCTTCATGTGTGGTTGGTTGCCTATTTTGCTGTTTTCCTAAAGCGCATTTGTTGTGCTAAAATCATATCTTGCAGTCAAATCAATGTGCATTCAGTATATTAAAGATTAGCATGTAAAATGGTAAACATATGTCACACAAGAGGCCACTTGTAAATTGCTGAAGCTTCAAGTATATACCTAGCCCCTACAAATTAAAATGGTGGAGTAAATCTAATGACAGCTAGAGGCAAGAATATGGAGCCAGTAGGTTTTCTTAAAGGAACTTTGAGATGATATATCTTTAAAAAAAAATAAATCTCTATGTACTTGAAGTTTTCACAATACAATTAAAAGTAATAAACATGCATTTCTTTGGATCATTTTGTAGTAATGTAAGTTTGGGATAACATATCAGTAAGGAAATAGGGTAGTTCTTTGTGTATTTTGGAAATGCTTGGACCCTGAATGGTCTTTGAGGCAATCTGAGGCAATGCAAAGGAAACACAGACAGATTGAAACATTTTGCAGGGCTTAACTCAGTGGAAAGGCTCCTATTCACACCAGTAAATTGAAGATCAGTACAGTTGGGGGTGTTAATGAATTCCACAAAACAATCCAAAAGGCCAAGCTTTCAGGCTTAGAAAGACCAGTACTGGCCTAAATGCAACAAGGGGCACAAAGGGAATTTCAAAGCAAAGTAAAGAGCTTCTCACTGAGGCCTAATAATTACTGATCTCTGTACTGTATAAACCAAATTACTCGACAGAGAAGAATCGGAGCATTAAAAATTAATGTCTCAGTTAGGGTGTTTCGGCATCTGTTCATATCCAGACATGTTCCAAGTTATCTCCAGAAATGAAATAGAATAATTGGGTCAGATCCCAGCCACTCATTTGCCTAAACTAAAAAGGAGGAAAGAACTAGCAGTCTTTCTCATCATCCAGATCTGGATAGTCAGGAGAATAGTTAGACATTTTCCATCAATTTCCTCTTAATTTAGTTACCAGCCAAAGGTTTTTCTAGTGCAGAACGTTATTATGTTTAACACCTGCTGTGTTATTGCACAATTTTCTTTATGCTGACATTAAAACAGGGAGAGGAGAGTGAGTGATTATGTTCTAAGATACAAGCTATACTTTTGAAGATTTACTTCTTGGCAATTAAAATAATGAACATATCTGCATGTTTGCCTTTCTCCATACTGAGGTGAGGAATACTCCACTGAGTGCCTTCCTATTTCTTATGCTTATTATCTACCTGCACAACCTGTGGAAGTTCTGCACTGCAAATGACTTCAATGCAACAAAAAAACCCAATTGCGGCAGTGTTACAGCTGTAATGGCAAGACCTAAAATCTGTAGTTATGGATAACTACTTTAACTACCACACAGGCCTGAACTTGGCAGTGTTTTCTAAAAAGGCAATGAAGCACCAGCAGTGGAATAATCTGCCTGGCTGGCTTCGGAGAAGCCCTTTTGGGTCAATCACAGGCAGCTCTGTGCTCCCCACTTGCGGGGGACTTGTGGACAGGTCATCTGGCAGATGGCTTTGGGCTGTGGGCGAAAGCAGGTGAGTGGCCAGAAAAACACTCAACTTTCCGTGATCTGCTAGGAGGCTGGTTTATATAGTCCCTGCCAGAACAGTGCTGAAAAACATTCCTGTTTCACCTAATACAGGCAGAGTTCACTTTTTCTTACAAGCTCTAAGTAGACTGACTACATGAGACCTAAACCTTCCTCTAAAATACATGTTAGATATCAGTATCTCTAAGTGTACCAACTAATGGAACATTTCTGGCAGGAGGTGCTGAGTGGATGCACAAAACAAGAAGATGCTCAGTGTTGGACTGCCAGCAGAGAGGAACATGGATTCTTGTCCTTGCGGGCATATAGGGATGTGACTTATCTCAGACGTTCACTTGCTGCGGATGCCAAAGCAAGCACCAGCGTACATCAATGGAACGCTGATGAGATGCTGTGTACGCTGCCAGATTAAGCTGCAGTCATGAGAAATTATACCATTAGCTGGTGAAATGTAGACTGGTGTGAAGTGTGGATGAGGACGCAGACAGCAGGGAGGAGAGAAGATTTTTCCTGTTTTATCATGCCTGCAGTGATGTTTATATAAACACACAGGTGAAAGCTGTAGAGTTAGAACACAGCTTGTTTGTTCATCAGTGTAAGGGTTGTACATCTCATAGCTGCATCTGCCACTTTTGGCCTTTGTCAGCAGTTTGAAGGGTAAAAGATGTCTGATTGAATTAAAAAGCTATCTATCTTTAAAACACAACTTTTGGAAGGCTTTTCTAGGGAGACGGTTGATGAAGAGTCCTTGTTCAGCTACGTGTTCAGCGAATGCCACCAGGTTAATGTTTTAAGGGTAGTCAAACATTTTTCAGTGTTTGAGGTTGCAACCATTTATTACTGCTACATATAAAGAGGGTTTGCTTACACGTCTGGATATAACTTGTGGAAAAAAATGATTGTAAGACTTTTGGGTGGTGGTGGGCAGAAAACAAGGAAACAAAAGGAAACACTCAGGGAAGTTTTGTCACCCTGTCAGAAACACTCTTTTTTGTTTTAATTAGCCTGAAAAGCTGTTAAGCCTTTGCTTTTTTTTTTTTTTTTTAAGATTAGAGCTATCATATGAGCTTGTATTTTAATCTTCTATAGTCTATTTATAATCTATAATCTTCTACAGTGAACCTAGAAGGTTAATGCTTAGTATTACTTAAAATTCATGTGAATACTTTCAACCAGCTGTAGGATGTAGTAAAGGGATTTATGAATTAAAGGATGATTGACACTATAAGAAGCTCTTGCTGACTTTACAAGACAATTCATTCATTTTTCAGTTAATTTCATAGTTTATTATATCCAAGATAGGTTAATGGAACATTACATTCCATTTTCCTTTTTCTTTAAGCAAAAGGGGTACTGGCACTACAGTGTTAATTGTTTAAAGTTATGGTTAGATTATTGGGTTAGGTAAATTGGATTAGTTAGATTACTGGCTCAGAAACATGCTATCATGCATCTTATGTTCCTTCTGCTTGGGAATATTTTAGAGTTTGCAGCATTAACATTTTAGAAACCACATTCATACACAGTCATATTTGGAGGTTGTTATTGTAAGATGGAACTTAAAATAAATTCCTTAAAGTTTGGCCAGAAGGATCCGGGACTGATTGTTTGGTACTAATATTTTTTCCCCCCTTTGATAGGAAGTACTTGTTACAAATGTAACCTGGTTCCAAAATGTAATGCAGGGAAAACCAAGACCATATTTTGGTACCATCTTTTCCCCAAATTAGTATAAGTAGTTTGCAGCGGAAACCTATTAATAACTTCTGCAGTGCCAGCTCCGTCACCTGAGGGAGACCTGGCAACAGTTCTCTCTCCATTCTGCCAGCTGAACAGCCACATGTTCTCCGCTCCTCTGCCTGTCCCTTCCTGCACCACACAGAATTAGCACCATCACTAGGAATTCATCTCATGTTTCTGTGCAAGGTGATAATTGTGAAGAGGCACACGTTCTTCCCTCATTTTAGCAGATATTAGGAATTCTAATCCTCTTTCTCATTGCCCTTAAGAGAAGACACCACCTATTTCTCTTGAATTCTGTTTTGTGAGGATCCCTGTCGAAGTTATCTGAACTTTCACTAGGAGCTGGCTGTCTCCACCTCTGCTGCTGGATTCCCAGACTGGTTCATTTTCCCAGAGCAGCCAGTATCACACTCATGAATCATTCCTTCCTTCAGTGACTCTGATATCGAATATGCATTTTTACAATAAGCAACCACCAACTTTCCTGCTTACATCAAAACTTCTGACCACTTAACCCTTTGCCTGACTTCATCAATTCGAAAGGCTAGATGGCTTCCCTGGCAAACCCTCTGCTGTAGGCTCTCAGGGGAACCTGTACACTACAGAAAAGGTTCCAGCTCTGCCTCTGGCCTTTTTCTCCCTAACTTTTAACACTATTCTTTTATTACCTCCAGACTCTCAGTGGTTATTCCTGTATTCACAGACGTACCTGTTCAAATAGAGTTAAAAGAAGATGGTTTACCTTGGATACACCCTTCTTGCCATACCAATTCAGAACTGCTCTTGCCACTGAAGCGTAGCAATGAGCTTTCAGGAAGATCCTGCCAGTGGTCAGTGAGCCACCCGTACAGTCTGTGCTAGTCCGTGTGGCCAATAACTCATTTTCCTGTTTTTTTTTCCTTCAGAAGAAGGTTTGTACTTTTGCTCTACTAAGTGGCACTCCTGATGAATGTCTTCCATATCTTGTTTGAATTTTGCAGAACCCATGACCAGAACCCTCTGTCATATCTGAAGCTCTTCTTGAGTGGAAAGCACTCTGACTTTAAACAAATGCTCCCCACTCCAACAGCAAAATTTCAGCAATCATAGTGCCATAAACTGAATCTTGTTTTTCCAAGCTACATTTCTTCATTGTGAAAGCTATCTTTTTTTGGCAGGGAGGACTGCTTCTACACACAGCTACTTTGTGCTGGCCACTTCCTCCTCTTCCTACATTTTTATACTGCGTTCACTCACTTTACCAGCTCATCCCTGTTGCTCGTGCCCTACAGGCCTGGCAAGCCTCACAGCACCTGTATGAACTCATGCTTTTGGGACCTGTTTCCCATTTTGGCACATCCATTTGCTGAGCAATGCTACAGCTCCTCTTTGTCCTGGTATCCTGACCTCAGAGTAGCTGCGTGACACTGTGCCACATCCAAATACCCCCTGGAGGGCATGTCCCCTGAGTCCTGTCGTGGGTCTCAGTACACACGGCACTGTTCTTATTTCATGGCCCTTTGCACGCCTGTTAGTCATATGAACAATATACTACACAAGATGCATCTCTCCATCACCTGAACTGGCATGTGGAATCTCAGATACCTGTATCACAGATCCTCTCCAATATTTTTGCTAAATGAGGCTTAATTACTGTGTGAAGGGAAACCTTTAAGGATCATAAAGCTTGGAATCACTCTACCAAATCCATGGCTTTTTCCTGAATTTAGTATCCTTGCGCATTCTCACATACAACAACACGTGAAAGCCACAGTTGTAGTTTAGAGAAGCAGCTCAGTTGCTGGCAGGTTGGAAAGCCAGGCTGAAGCTAACTCCCAAGGGTACAGACATAAAGGCCGATCCCTCCAGCATCCAAACCTAGAGAAGAACCCTTTGCATGAGATGAACTTCACAGCAACCATAGCCAGTTTTATGGCTGGGAACAACAGCTGGGCAACCAGACCTTACGGCTGCTCTCCAAAAGTCCCAGAAAAGAGAATGTCAGGTTTCTTCAGTCAGGGATTTCAGCTACACTTTTCCCCCCTCTTCCTTTCTGTCCTCGTTTAATCTCAGGGCAGGAGGGGAAAAGAGGCATTTGGGCAGGAAAGCCAACAACCAGTCCTTCAAACATCGTGTCTCACATCCCTTAGTCCTGTCCCCACCAGGTCTGAGAAGGTGCTGAGGAAGATCAGCTGGGGATCTTCTCAGCCCCCCGTCATCCCTTTCAAGGCATCCAGACCTGCCTGGTCCAGGCCAGTTCTCTTTCAGTCCCAGCTGCTGCAGCCTGGGTTCACACTGAGCTGTTGGGTTGTGATGGAAACCTGATCTCCCTCCAACCTAAGGCAGCTCATGGAGGGAGAAGGAGACAGGATCTCATACTGCTTCCCAAAGCTGAGTCAACCCTTCCTGCATATTAGGCAACCCCAGCAGGGTGGGGATGCTCTTGTACAGTAAAGGAATCATATCAAAACAAAACAAAGCCTGAAAGGTTAGACTGTTTCTCTTGCAAGAATTACTACTTCCCTCCCTCCCTCAAACGGATAGAAGAGCTTGCATGTTTTTTCTTGGGCACAGACTTAGTTGTGTTAAGCTTTGTCTGACTCATCAGCTTCAGAGTCCTGTTTCCCATCAAGTGCATTTTTGCGGATGAGGTGGAGAGAAGGTGCTGTTAGTGGTGGAAATTAATTTCTTGCAATAACAATCTTCCCAGCATCTGTTGTGTGTTCTTCCTCCTTTTTCTTTTTGCTCACATTAAGACACACTGGATTTCTACCGCAACCCATAATCTCATTAGTTAACCAAAAATGCATGTTCTGTCATATGACAGGTTTCTTCCCCTGGAATATGTTCTTAACTTGATTAAATTGGCTTTAGCTGTGTAACCCCTATTAACATTAATGGCAGCCACACGGCTGAAGCTCTGAATATGAACTTGAGAATAAATCATTAAAATGCAATTGTTTAACTTTTATTGCCCTGCATGTCAGCGATATCAATTGGAGAGAGTATTGGAGTCTTGCATGTAACTGAACAGGTAATTAAATCCATCTCTTGATACTTTCTATTAAGATGAAACTTTTTTTTTTTAAATTCTCTATATCTTAAGTTGTTTTGCCTTGTAAAAAAATATGTTAAAGCTTTAACTAAATAGATGCGAAAGATATAAATGGATGTATGTTTTCAGTGTTTCCACAGGCTTAAAATTGAGTTAGCATAACAACTTTTTTTTTTTAAATGAAAAGCTTACAAATCTTAAAATTGTTTCCAGATCTCGAAAAGGACTTATAATGAATAAATAAATACATGCCTTTTTTTCAAAAGTATTTTTTCCTTGTCAAGAAATGGCCTTTTTTTTGCAGAAAGCACTTTGTTGCAAAGCCTAAACTAGATTTGCACTTTGCTGAATACATTTTTGTACCATTGAGCAGTCAAACTGTGTTTATGAATCAGAAAATAACATTTATTGTAGCTCTGAATTTAAATCATTCTGTAAATAATAAATTAGCTCCATGGGTATAAAACGCTTCCTATCAAAGAGCTGGTCAAACATAAAGGTTTATAGTTCATGATTTCTTCAAGTTCATACTAAAATCAAAGAGATTAAGAATCTGCTCCAAACCCCTGCTAAAGTCAGTGAAAAGGTGCCCACTGACATTAGCAGGAGTTGGATAGAGCCCGCCATGGGAAAAAAAATCAATAGGCTTTGAATGTGCCGAGTTCATATACAGGGCACATCCACATCTTGCAGAACGAGGCATTGACTTCCTCCAGCACATGTAGGAGATATTGTTTGGATTTTAATTTAATCCCTTGTTGGTTATTCATTGGTGTGAGGCTGAGGAGTGGATAGAATACCAAAACAGATACTTTTAAAGCCATACAAAATATGTTAGCCACTTTTAAATGCTCATTCAAACATACTGTACATACAAACACACAGCCCACAAACACAGTCTTGTTTTCTTTCTGTGTTTGTATACATTCATATACATGTATATCTATATATGTACCTGAGAGAAAGACTCTTTAAAATGTGAAAAAATTCTATTACAATTTTACATCATAAATTACTCTTTTTGTGTGTTTTTTTTGGGGTGTGTGTGTGTGAATGAGTACTAGAAGTATCTATAGGTCTGAATAGAAAAACAAAGCAGGCTGGAGAGAGGAAAAATGCACACTGAGAAGGTAGTGTGGGAAAGTTTCCCAAGGACAGATAACCCCTGGAGTCTGTTGAGTCTACAAGAAGGGATAAACTCAGAACACCATGAGTCTGCCAAACCTGTGCAAAGCCATGAGCGCACACTGGTGTCAAGAGCTCACTGTTCTGGTCTGTGTCTGCCTCAACTTACCCCTAAACAGGAAAAGGGAATTTACAGCATTTGTGTTGCAAGTTTACAACAAATGATCAGGCTAAAACAACATTATTCTTTTTTTTTTTTTGATAACTGAACACGAAGACATTATTTTTTTCAGTGTTCCAGCAATCCTGCTTTCATGTTAAAACGTTTGAGTTTTGCTTCCTCTGGTTTTCATGTAGGAGTTTCATGCCTGCTACGGCTAGGCTCAAGCTTTACTTTCTGTTAATGCTTGCCAAGTAGCACTGAAATAAGCAGTTTTGGTGTTGACTGACATTTGGTATTTATTTTATGTTTGGTTCTGAAATAAGCAGATACGGTATCTCCTGGCCACAGAAAGCATCAAAATGCATGTGGCATACTCAGCAGTGATGTCCTTCACCTTCCTTCCACTGTTTCTTGGGAAAAATCATCAGAGCAAGAGTAAAGAAGAGGTAATGGTTTCCTGAGGGTGATAAACTTTGCGTGAGTAGGTTTAACTACAGGCAAACTGTAGATAGCTTCATGTGTTATATTTGATCTAAAACCAAATCTATGTTAGTAAAGTACTAGACATACCCTGAAGTCTCAGGTCTTGAGCATCAATGAGGGTAAAGGCTTGAATACACATCAAGCATTGTGTAAAGAGGCAATGTTATAGATTCATGACACGGGTGTTGACTTTTGTACTACTTGGTTTTCAGAGGATTAAGTTTAGCTATTCATTCACAATGAGAGGGCTTGAAGACTCACTGAGCAACCTAACGTTAATCTGTGCATCAGCAACGATTTTTAATAAACTTCATAAATATGCACTTGCAGGGCAAAAGTGGAGAGATTAAAATAACCATGGTAAAGTTAATCTTGGCATTTCCTACCTTCTGAGTATTTTATTTTGTATCATGATTGTTTTCCCAGTATATGGAACGCTGGGGAAGTGTTGCATAAAACTGAGAATAAATAAGAGGGAAGCCGGTTCAGACAAAGCAGTCTGTCACCCTTACCACAGATGGTACATGGTTTCTTTAAAACATTAAAAACAATCTGAATCTTGTGAGCTTGAGAAGATGTAGCACAATGAAGACTTTTTATGGTACGTGATTTATAATGTTTTGTAACGGTTCTGAGAGCAGTGTGATCGCACAGGAAAGCCATTTAAGGCAGGAGGATTACACCAGCGAAAAGTGCTAAGTGAAAAACACAGCAGGAGTGCAAACTAGGAGAAATCCCCTGAATAAGGAGTGGAGAAGAGCACTCACTTACTACATTTGCATTGAACAGCAGTATGAATCCATTCAGGAAGAGAACCAGGAGGGAAAAAGGGATCCACGTTGATCAAGGGGACACGGGGAGGAAATGCTTGGCTAACCCAGGCAGCTGAGCAGGTCACCAGCTCTTCAGGCACATTGTGGAGGTCACCTCAAAAAGATCAGGAAGGGAAAAGCTACTGTGTCAGCCCATCAGCTTTCACATCAAAGGCAAACCTCAGAAATCCCACATGACAACAAAAGAAACCTGACCCCAGTACACTCCACAGCTGGAGTTCGTTATTGGATATTCCTGTTTCATGTAAGCAGGAATGTATAGTTTTGGTGTTGGCTGTAATATATTTTCTCACATCTTTAAGTTAGTATGATATTAAACATGAATTTGGATGAATTTGACAAGTGCGTGTGTGTGCGCGTGTGTGTGTGTGTCTCTTCAGCTGTTCAGGGCAACAAATACAGTTATAAAATTGTGGGTAGGCAAATCCTGGGAAGGACCTGCAGTCTAAGAGATCAAAGAAGCTGCCTTCCTCCCAAGGTCAGCTTGCGATCTGTTGTGGCCAGGGTTAGCTCTCAGGGAGAAGCTGCAGCCACGAGGCACAAACTGGGGCCCTTCTAGCAACATGCAGACTAAGGTTCTGTGCCCACCCTGATGCAGTGATGCTCCCTGCCTGTCTGCAGGGATGGAGAGCTGGAATACGTGATGCTTTGGGTGAAAATAAAAGTGGAAAACACTGCAGGAGTGCAAAGCATGCTGCTGGCTGGCTGGAGGAGTTTACTGTGGAGGAACAGTTTTTCCCTTCTCTTTCCAATCTTTAGTACTCATTAAAGGAAAAAAAAAAAAAAAGAAAAAAAAGCTGCAACACAGGAGACTACCTAGAGAGGAGTGTGGGGTAACAGGGCTGTAGGGTGTAGCGGCAGGTGCTGCCATCCTCCGCTGGAACTCCTCTGGAGCTCCTGCTCTGGTGTCTCCAGTTACCTTCACTCCTCTCTTCTTTCACCGTGCTGTGCCTCTGGCTCTCCCTGCAGATGCTCTGCTCCTTACCCTCTTACTGCTGACCGTTTTCTCCACCTCTGCTCCCTCAACTCCCCATCCACCCCGAACCGCTGCGTGTCCCCATGAGCTTTCCTCACTCTTGCTTTTTTTCCTCTGTCGTTCCTACTCCCTTCTCCGTTCTCTGCCTGACTCCTGAGTCCTCCTGTGGCAGAGTGCATCCCACCTCCATGGAAAGAAAGTCTTCCTGCTGCCTGACCTTGTGTTCGGCACCACGGTGGCCTCCAGTCCCCACGCGGAGTGATTTGTAGAGGCCTTGTAGCTGCCAGATGGAGCTTGCTCATGCTTTCGTTGGGGTGAATGGTATGAGCAGTCTCATCAGGGAAGAGGAGCTCTGACTTGGATCAAGTTTGTTCACAACAAACGGTCTGGGGAGAATTCATCCGGTAAACTGAAGCCTCCATCCAGCCTATGTAAACAGTTTTTTTCCACTTGGTGATCATATTTGGGCAGCTTGTCACAAGGGCAGTCAAAGACGTTCCTGCTTGAGGTAAGCCCCAGCTCTTCTCAAATCTCAAGTACCGTTTCCCCACATCGAAGTGCTGGTTTGACTCCTAAGCTTTATCTGCCTGCTCCCCATTTACCAACTGAAGTTCCTATTTTCTGAAGAGGACTGATTTTCTATTACTTTCATGGTATACTCAGCACTGAAAATATAATCTGAATGCAAAGATAGAAAACTTGGGATTTAACAAAGAGACCTATTATTGCTTCATTTGAGCTCTGAGCCAAAGGGGAATATGCCTAGGTTTTACAATGACTTTTCTAAATAGTGTTTTAAAACTTTCATTATATATACTATCAATCAGAAAAAGATCTTCACCTTTTACCCGAGACTCGAAGAGTGGGTCAAAGAGAAGAGCACAGATACCTCATGCAGTCATTGTAAAATGGCCCTGATCACTAAACAAACTACATTTAAAAGGCAAAAATCTCTTGTAAAATAAAATAACCTGACAGCATTTTGTGTGATTCCGTCTTTTGTATGAGGGTTAAGTTAACATGAAATACAAAATGTCAACCTAACGGCGAAAAACTGCTGTGTGGTTGCTGTTCGCTCGACAACGACTGTGTATGTGGGCCTGATGCTGCCTGACAAGCAATTTCTCTGCCCTGCAGCACCGTGTGGCTGTAGGAGACTGGGCTGTTGCACCTCCCTGATGCCAGGACAGCGTGCTGCCGGACCGAGAGCTCCCCCGAGACGGAGGCAGGACAGGGTGGTTAACCGCGACGTATGGGAGAGGTGGGGCAGCTCGTTGCGCCCACGAATGGAGGCAAAAACTAATCGTTGCTACCCCAAAGAGCAGGTGTCCTTATCCTTGTGGGCAGCTTTGGGCAGCTTTGCAAGAGTGGCCTGCTGGGCAAAGGGGAGAGGAGGGCTGTTAGGGGTGATCTGGAGTGTCGGCGTGGTTTCCCAACAGTGGGAAAGGGTGTGAAGGGCCTGGCCTGGGGAGGGAGAGAGCACGGAAGGAATATGCAGTTAGTGGAGGGGGCTTTTGTCAAATTTTTGAGATATTGGGCATGTAGGAATCAGGTAGGGGACAGAAAGGAGGACTGCATATGGTTGGAAGAAATCAGGGGCTGGGAAGGATCTGGAAAACTTTGTAGTCTAAGGATATCTGTGTGTTTGGATGGAGATCTTTTTCTTTCTTCTGCCGGTTCTTCCCTTTAGGAACCATCTTTTCTTCTTCCCTCACATCCCTGCAGCAGAGTACCTTCTGGGGCCTGTAGATCTCCTTTCTCCATCCTCACACAACCATGTACTGCTTTCCAAAAAGCCCTGTTCCCCTCCTGCCGAATCTCCCTCCTTCTGCAACAGCCCTTATTCACCTACCTGCATTCCTGCACCGGTCCTGCACGACTGGCTAGGGGAGGCAGGTAAAGCAGCACCGGATCAGGTAGCCCTGGAGATCCTGGCTGTGCGTTGGGCATTCCTGCTCCCTTAATACCTGGCGAAGGAGTGGCGAGCATTTCCTCACACGCCTGACCCTCTCTCAGTGGCAGCAGCTCATACTGCTAAGTGCATCAGTTATCATGGGCGACCGTGCTACGGGCAGTTGTTTTGCCGGCGGGCTTTCCATGAGGGACAGGGATCAGCTGCAGAACTGCAGTACTTAAGACTTGCTTGCCCAAAAGTCCACATCCAGATAATTTTGAAGTGTTAGAGCCCATTCTATTGCTCATGACAACAGAACGAACACCTGGACATCTGCATTAAGTAGCAGAAAATATTAAACTTTCCCACTTCAGCACATCTTAACTAGGACTCAGACCTGGAAACCTGTTAAACTGACACCACCACCTCTCCTACAGTAGCTTAGAAGCTAGGAAATAGAAAATATTGAGCTCTAAGCACTCCTGAGCCAGCAGAGAGCACTGCCACAGAAGACAGCAAGCAGGACACTTTTCTGCAATGGGGGAACCATGAGCATGAGGTCCCTCAGGATGAAGGTCTAGAACCCAAATGTGCCAGATGATTGGAAATGTACTTTTGCTGCTGGGGTGTTATGCAAAAGGTGTCTACCAGTACCTAATGTCACCCTGGTAATCCTCTCTGCCAGAGAGACTGGCAGAAGTTCCAGGTGAGGCTCCCTGCATATTTGCAGGAACACACATGACATCATCACCTTAGGCATAAGAAATCTAATTTTTTAAATTCCAGAAGGCTTGAAGCTGCAGACCATTCTGCCCACAAACAGCAAGATCTTTATTTTGCACTTGTTATGCTAGCTCTTTAGGACATTTACGGAAATCTGTGCTTTAAACACTTTATGCCTAGACTGTGTTTTCTTGAATCGTTCTCAACCTGAATGAATCTCAGGAGGTTAAAGAACAATTTTGTCTCCTAAATATTTTGCTGAAAGTCCACCCTAGAGTTTCAAAAGAATGCTATAAGAAAAACGGAATTAAATAAATACATAACCACACTTCACTTATTCTTCTGTGCTAACTTGCTAACTGTATGGACACAGCTAGCCTTAATACCAGGAAGGAACCAGTTTGATATAACAGATGATCTTATTGTGCTCCATCTAATATATGTCATGACCAGGCCTAAACAAATAAACTAATAACATTAGTTATTTCTATCAAAAATGTGAGATCTTATTCTGAAAGCCAGAAGACAGAAGTTATCCAGCTTTCATGTAATAGAACAAATAATAAAACAAACAAACATGAAAAAAAACCCAAGCCCAAAACATGGACTGCTGAATATAAAGTAATCCAGTGGCATTTGTTTATTGTGCATATCTGTAGGAAAGTGATACCTCTGCATGCACATGTGGTACCTCATCCCAGGAAAAGACTGAAAATGAACGCCACAGGCCATCCTGTTTAAGGTGTGGCAAATAACTAGTGGTTATCTGTATATATATTAAAATGGTATTTATGCTTCTCAGGAAGCCTTGTGGAATTTCTTGCAAGCAATGAATCCAGAACCTTAGGCTGTAAAAATGTGTGTGTATCCTCCTGAGCTGGACAGCAAATCTGCCAGCTTGGGGCAGTAGCTATCCCATAAATCTCCATAAATGCTTCAGTCACCAGAGGGGAATAAAGAGGCATATTGCCTTTGCAACATAAAAAAAAATAAAATAAAAAAGACCGATATTTTAGGTTAATTGCCAAAAAAGGAGTATCTCCTAAAGATAGAAGTACTTGTTAATTATTTTGTTTCTGGGACCAATTTCAAAAGTGCAATTCTGAAAGAAAAGAAGAGATATTTTATACGCTTTTCCACAGCCTATTTTTGCCTTAAAGGCCTCAAAGTGAAATAACTGCAAAGTCACAGATACCAAGTCCATTTTTTCCTCATTGAAAGATGTTCTTACCTATGTTGACAGCTACCACATCCAACTGCATACACCTGCTTGGAGGCTCAGTTCTTGGGATCAGGCTACAAAACCACAACAGTTAAATTTTCTTTACAGTTCCTAGTTTGTCAGGGAATTTTAAAAATTATTATATTTTGAAACACACATTTGTATACATTCTAACCTGTCACTAGATGGAATCACTGTTTCAAACACTACAGCGTAGTTATATAATTACATGGAGCGAAGCAGTCATATCATGTATGGGCAATTTACAGTCTTCGAGTGTGTTATTTAATCCTGCTAGAAAGGATGTTAAGATGTAATTGTTTTGTGACAGACTTCTTTTAAGGTGGAATAGTGGGTTGCTTTTGTCTCCTAAACAGCATTGTTTCTACATCCATGGGGGTACATTTGCATGTATACCAGCAGCTTGCAGTAAAATTTAGACTTTTAGATGCTAATCTGACAATGGTTTCAGTTGCACTTACTTTCTGCACTGCATTTAAATAAAAAGTAGAGTCTTGGGACTTGATATCAAGACTACTACAGAATGTTCCAACGTTTCCCAGAAAAATACAGTTCCAAGGATTTTTGCCTAGGGCTCTTGTTCCAAATACAGTCTTTATTGATAGTAGCAGAAAATCATTTTCGTATTATAATTCTTCCAATAACAGGTAACAGCAACCAAATTCCTAGTGAATAAATGTTATGAAAGCATAGACAATAACAGCACCTTTGTTGAATTCTGGAATGCCTTCATTTCTGATATCCACACAAACTATTAATGAACTTGATTTTCCAAAGTTGTTTGTACATTCTAATTTACAAGCAAGAAATCTACTGTGATCCTTATCTTATGCCTATTCTGTTTTACATTCCATCTAAATAGATCTATAGCAAAAATATCTAAAAATTTGGGAGCCGTTTCTCTTTCTGTTGAGATAGATAAGCAGGAAAATGAACATTAAGAGTCCTGAGGAAAGAATATCGTGGCATCAGGGGTATAACAGTACACAAAGCATAATGTAGTACAAAAGAATGGTGTGGACAATTTTATAAAGAGATCACAACTAATACTATAAAGTCACTTAAGTAATATAAAACTATTTTTTGGGGTTCTGCCTAGACTAAAATTCCTAAATATACAAAAAGGAAAACACCTCTGGGGAATAACAAAAGTTCTATTTAGTGAAATGCTAGTAAACTACTAAATAGAAGTAAACCAGAAGCAAACAAAATTGAAAGCTTAAAACTGACATTTCAAAAGAAAGCTGGAAGACAGTTGTCCGTCTGGGGATACGTGTCAAAAAGCAAGTTGGAATTATATACAAGAGCATTTTGAAGTAACAGAATCACTTGCTTATCACAGTCTGGAGTGCCATGTGATAAACAACATGCAGAATTAGCCATAATCTGTCTAAATGTAGACAAACCAAAAAGATAGTGCACATAAACAGCTGAAGAGATGTGTCCAATAATTAACTCCGTCTGACATTAAAGACTGAAGAGCTTAAAAGGCTTTATGTAGTCTGCAACTGTAATTTTCTTTACTTTCCAGTGAAACATCCTAAAGAAAAGGTCCCTCACACCTGCAGCCACACATCCCAAGGAATTACCAGAACAAGTGAAAGCAACATAACGAGGAACGCCAAAAGGCCTTGTGCAGTCTCCTCAGCATGCAGAGGAGCTGAACTATTATCATGTCTGTACACCAATATTAACAGTGCTGTGAATGTCCCACCTGCAGGATGGTCAAACTCATCAAGTTGTGCTTTTTTCTTCAACAGAAAGTTACATTCAGTGGAACTTTTAATCTTAAAAAAAGCTAAGGAAACCCCTTTCCAGCACTTTCGGAGATAAGAACAGAGCTTTTTGCTCTTGCTACTCAGCAACCACTGATAGTGTTTACACTTCACTTCAGCAGAATTGTTTCATCACTTCAGCCAGTGCAATCGCTTGTTTCTTACAAGGTCCTTCAACTTCAAAATAAGAGAATAATATACACGTAACCCTTCCCATTTCAAACTTTCTGCCTGAAATAAGTGCTTTTCATAAACTGAAAAGTCATGGTGCTATTCGCTCTTCTTAAACAGATGAAGAACTTTCCTACTACTAGTATAATAAATGAGAAAGAATTTCACATTTTACTTTTACAGACGGCAGTATGGACCCTAAGGCAACAGCAAGTCATATGCTACAGTTTGGTGACTAATCACTGAATTCTAATCAGCAGCTTTTACAGAAAGATTTAAGTAATCAACAGGAGAGCTGAAAAACTAAGAAAAAGAAATGCGAATTCACACTGAAACCTGGCCAGGGAAAGGGGAGCCTGATTTTCACTTGGAAGAGGGGGATCCCACATCCTGTGGCTGAGTATGTATACTTATCACTTAAAAAGAGGCACTCTTTCGGAAATATGACTCGAGTTTATGTAAATATAGAGTCAGAGTCTTGCTAACTCTCCTAGCTGTGATGTTGCATTACTGGCTGCAGGGTGGGCTTCTCTGAAGAGAAGGGGAGACACACATTTGTCCCCCAGAGTTATCAGTAGATGTCATCTGGAAAGTATTTCAGCAATAACACTGTACATTAATTCAGGTTTACTCACTCTGTGTCCTGCAGCCTACATCCTTCCCTTGAGAATAATTCATCCAAGGCACTTTCTAAACTAGTTAAGGAATACCCTTTATCACACTTGGGCTGGATGGGTTGTTTTGATGCTCTACACTTTATCTTTTTATTTTTTTCTTTCCCTCCCATCACACAAACCCCATGGAAATAGAAATTTAATTACATAACCTTGTGCTGTCACATATCCAGAAGAGCTCCTAGCATGTGGTGGCAATGCCTGCATTTTTGTTGTATGCCAGTCATATCTCCCAATATATAATAAGAAAGAGGATATGGACTATTGATTTGTATCCAGACTAGCTTACATGTACTCAAAACATAAGATCTTGCTCAGGCTCAGAATACACTAAAATTTAAACCTTATCCATAATGTTTCTATAAAGAATTCCCTTGCTTGATGCCTTTCAAAGTAGCTTTAAAAAAAGAAGGAAATTATGGTTTTGTCAAGTTTTAGGGTGGACTTAATGAGACTTAGTGTTGAAAGTGATTGACTATGTGAAGATAGAAAAATGTAGGCAGAAAGACAGCTAGTGCTTCTCAGTCTAGAGAGGAAAACCCTTTTGCTCAAACGTTCACCCCACTGAAAAAGATAACCTAAATAGTATATTAGAAATTATGTATGTGCCAATACACAAAGGAAAATTTATAACAAGTGTATTTCATTTACACAAATGTTCTTCAGTATACAGAGAAATCATGATGACCTTTTCAAGCATCGCTATTTCTAGAGTCTTCTTTACCACATCCATTGTTACAGTCTATCTGGAAAAGCCTCAGTGAGAAACTATAACCCACCAAATGTCAAATGAAATGTCATCATTAACTTTAATGTGTTCATCATAATAAGTCTAATCTTGAAAAAACTCATAACAGTTATAAACTTGTGTAGCTTCACTTCTCCTAATTTACATGCATCACAGGAAGACCAGGATTGTATTGTGTGTCCTAAATGTAGTAAAATTTGCCTTCTATTGAAATAGTTTCCTAGTAGCTGTGAGTAGATCTTTTTATTTTTACTGTATTATTCCTTAAAATGAAATATTTTGGTAAGGACTTTTCTTCTTTTGAACTGAACAATCAGTATGAAATATTCCAGTTGAAATGAGCCCAGTGTTGTGCCAGCAGTTAGAGCAGTCAGGTAGGGTAAAAAGTCCAAAATACGATTCATTTTAGAGCCTTCACAACAGGAATAAATCACTTCACAGCCTCACAATAGAAAGCCTTTTTGTATTAAAGTTTTACCATAAAGTTATTATGATCTAAAGTCTTTTCACCCTATATTCAAAAGAACCAGCTCATTTGTTTACATTATTAATATTAAAAACAAATTACTTTGTAGTTTGAGATGCATTTTGCATTTCTTTTTTTTCCTATAAAACTTAAAATCACAAAATAATATGTAGCTGTCTTTGACATTAGAGTAAAAAAAAAGGAAAATAAATAAAGAATTTATGTTGCCTTTTCAGAATTCATTTGAACTTTTGTATTATACATTTAAACATTTTGCTAGAATCTGTTCTGAGGTGTTAGCCTTAGCAGGGTGGACACTGTGTAGCTAATGTGCAAGCAGCATTTAATTATAAATACCCAAATACCCAATACCCAAATAACAAGGCTTCAGCAAACAGTTCTTTTTGATAATAATTTCTTAATTGCCTTGTATAATCTTGAACATGATGATAGTTAGAGATTTTGAGGCACAGCAAAGAGCTGGATTAGAATGGCTTGCTGAAAGCAACAGAAGTTATTTAATTTCTCCTTTGTCTTCTTCACAAGGCTAGAAATCATACTCCTACTTCCCCCATTAAGATATTTTAGACCAATACATCTTACATAGAAAAAATCTGCTTTAGTCTGGAAACTGATAATCCATGAAGAACCTAGAATAACTCGAAGAAAATGGTGAAGTTGGGTCCATCAACATTATTCTTTCTTCTTTCCCTATCTCTTCAGATTTCATGACGGTTGGTGAAAGGACATACTGAAGTCACTGCTTGCCTTGCATCTATGTAAGCCTGATTCCAAAGCTGCCTAAACTCACTCAGCTCCCAATAAGGTGATGAGGATAAATGTCAAAATTCTTCTTTTAATTTTCCCGAAATTCACAGTCTTAGTTGCCAAAATAAAATCTGACAAAGGATACTCCTCCTATAAAGGCTTTGCACAAATTTTGTTATGATTAAATACTTTTTCCTTATCAGCTCCTCTGTCTAAAAAAGCCTAAAAACAGAAGAGAGAGGACTGTGATACACTAAGAGGACAGCAGCAGTACTTATTCCCCTTCAAACGCTCTGTTTGGTCCTAAGAGAATACACCTGCCTCTCTGAAGCAGTTCCATCCACTCCCCCAACAAGAACCTGAGGAACGTGGCTGCAGTTATATTTAAACCTCACATGTAGGTTCTCCTGGTCCCCGAAGAGCATCGTGAACTGAAACAGGCTTCAGGGAAAACAGCATATTTGATAATTAGTCCCTTTGAAACAGCCTCCGTTCCTCTAAATACAGCACACTTCAGAATATTTTAATGGCTGCAAAAGGAATCTGAAGATCCTGAAGTGCCAAAAATTGTCTTGTGGAACCATTCAGCCTTTGTGAGGACCTTCAGAGTATATTGGCTGTCTTCAGGTGACACACCAGCCTCTTTACACTCATCCCTCAGACTTCACACGCTCCAGCTATTAAAAAAGATGCTGTGTTCAATTTAGGGTGGAAAATTATAGCGGTTTACTCTGTTACCAGTGCTTCTCCTCACAGGGTGTCTTTTCATATCTTATCCCTCAATGCAGGAGACTTCTCTACCTGTTTTGAAAGACTGACCCCCACAACCTGCTTTACAAGTAAGTCGCTAGCTACATATACACTATACATTAAACCCCTGAGCTCAGCGTGTAGCTCCACAAGCTCTGGGCTGCTGTGTCCGCTGCAATCAGGCACAAATCTCAGTACAGGTGCTGCAGCTAATCACAGCCCGGAGCAGGCGAGCCCTGAGCCTGGCAGCCTTCTCCTCATCTACATCTCCCCCCGGGAGGACGCATCTGGGGTCGACCGCTCTGCAGTGCTGTTAGCTGCCCCCGCTCAGCTGGTCCTTGGAACCTGCCTTCCAGAAATGGGTGGCAGAATAGGTCTGGAAACAGCTGACTCCAGACCTGACTGGGATTCTTCCTCCATTCCCCAGGTCTAGGATCTCAGCTCAGCTGAGCTGCAACCCTGCTTAGAGCGACTTTTCCACCTTCCTCTGGTCCCTGGAGGGGGACGTCAGACCTGCCCACCCCGCGTACAGACCCAAAGTGCACCCACGTGCGCAGCACCGTGTTCAAAGGGCAACAGGCTTCTGGCCAGCAGAAAGAGAGAGCAGCTCGTATTTTCTTATTCGCTGGGGAAAACAAGCATGTTTTTGAAGAATTGCATTTTCGTGTTTTCAAAAGCTTTCCCATTTTTGCTTTAAACGGTCCTTAGCAACAGATTCTGCTAGAAGAGAAATATCCAACCTCAAAAATTGCAAAAATAACCTTAGATCTTAAGTGGATTTGCATTTTCTTACCAATATTGTGCCTGGTATTATACATTTTAAAGAGAATGAGTTCTATTTAGGTAGAGTGAAAATCTGAAAGGTTCCTTTTTAGTAGTAGTTCAATTAACATCACAGCACATCCCAGCACTCTGAGATTAGGGAGGCAAAATTTACTGGCACCCTGCCATCCCTAGCCATCTTCCAGTTATATTTATAGCCTAGGGAAGTCCCAATGCTACTTTTACCACATATGTGCAGTACAAGTGAAAATCTTTTGTATCTGGGCTTCTCTTCAAAGCTGTTAACTTGGGACACTACAGCAAGCACTGCCTGGGAAGTTACCTACCAGATAAACCTCCCAGTGATGGCAGAGAGATCTAATGGAAATTCAACTGAATGCCTTGCACCAGTTTTCCGTTTAAATTATGCTACAATTTGACGGGAGCAGAAAGTGCAAGTTAGACCGGAGCTTTCATTATAGGTTTTAGTTTATATTTTGTAGTTTGCCACAAATTGCTTAGTATTTCAATACAAATTATGTATTTACTGTTCTTGAATCATTCATAATACATGCAACTCTCTAAGGTCCACAGACAATGTATGTGTGTCTGTAATACAAAGCTTTTGCCTAGTAAGCCATAAAATAAGTATTCCAGATATTCACTATATAACATACTGTGCTTAACTATAGAGAAGGTACAAGGTAATTTGGAGTTTATTGTTAGAGGCAGCATAATGAATTGAATTATTTTATGTCAACAGATTTCTGAAACCAATTAAAACATTTTAACAGCGTGCAAACAAATACAAAAGCATTCCCAGGACTGCTATTGTAATTTACTTTGATATGTTCTTAAAACTAATCTGGACCATGGCAGGTTAGACATCACAGTGCAATACACATTATTAAGCTCTTGCTTACAGGCTGGCTGCTGTGGTTTTGCTGTCACGAAAGGCTGTTATTTTAGCAAGGACAAGACAAAACTGTCCTTCAAAAACCTAATAACAGCATGCAACTTGGGTTTTGTTATGCTTTGCTGGAAGAAAAGTCCTAAACATATACCATAATTTTTTTATTTCTTGTATTTAATTTTTTTTTCTTTACAGAGCTGATGTAGAGAAGACATTCATTTCATAAACAGATATTTTCTTAGGAGTTGAAATACTGGAGAAAGAGTTCTTACATAATGTTGAGCAGCATGTTAAATTGTCCTTATCACAAAAGGCCCAAAACAGAAGTCTGCAAAAGGATCCCTGGCTGTCATTATGATAAATGTGAAAAAAGGAAGCAAAAGAAGGTAACAGTGACAGCAGCAGTGATGTAGCCATAATGTAACTGAATTTAAGTGAAAAATTAATTACTGCAAATTAGAAAGTGTTGTACTAGGAACCACATTCATGACTACGTGACAAGCTGTGTGTGCTGGTTCATCATACAGCAGGGTGCCGTTAGCATTTCTTATATGCTCCAGTGCTACAAAAGTGTTTTAAAAAATCCAGAACTAGAAAAATGATTCTGCCATTGAAATTGGGACTGAGCGATGCTGTGACAGTCTTTCTAGCTGTCCTAATGACACATAAATAGGAAAACTGAGATGCATTTCCATACCTATCATATTTATTAGGAAAACAATTATCTATTGTTTCTGTGCCTTTTTTCTGAAGTATGGAACTACACACAGCATACAAAATCCTTTGGAAATGCAGTATTATACAGAGCATGGAAAGAAGAGATGCTGTACAAATCTGTATTTTGCTAAACAACGTCCAATGCCCTAAACAAAATTCAATTTTCTTGGTAGTTAATTTTCATGCTGGTGAATTAAGAAAACCATAAAAAGAAGCAGCAAAGTTGTCTATTCAGAAGTTACTAGCACTGCAAACTTTTTAAAATAGCCAACTTGCAGAACTCTATAAAGAAAGCAGAATGATAATGAAAATGCTTCTCTTTATAGGGCTGTTCAAAACAAAGAGAGTTCAGATGTAGGATTCTGAGTTCTTTTCCCATGTTGAATCAAATTAAGTGTTTCCAACTTACTAGATTTCTGCTTTCCTATTCAGAAATTCAGTTTTGGTGCTATTAAGATGTGACATCAACTAATCTGTAGACTATTTAAGATTCTTGGATGGAAGATCCTATGCTGCTGCACACATTATAACTGAACATATGACAACTCAGAAACAGAAAAAAAGAATCAGCACAAAACCATACAGATTTAAAATTACCATAAATAATAATTTGTTTATTGCCTCTTCCCCTTCTACAACATGATTTTTAAAAGCATCTCCTCTCTCATTCACTAATCAGATACTTCTTTCTAAGCCAAAAAGCAGATTTTTTTTTAATTTTTATATCTACAATTTTCAAACATTTACTCAGATCATTTGCAAATCCAGTCTTTCTCAAACTTCAGATTAATACCTTTTACAAAGCAGAATCCTAAATCAGTTGCAAACAATGGTGTAAGCCCAACTGAATTTAAAAACAGAACTCTGTTGTTATCAGACAAGTGGAACTGTCCTTGAGGAAAATTCAACTTCCAAATTCATTGTCCTTTTTTGCTTCACTGTTAGCTTCAAGGTGTACCACAAGACCTATATTTTTACAAAAGCTTATCGGATGTACGAGGTAAGGAACAGGGCAAAATATTTTTATTTATAATTTTTCATGATAAATTTATTGTATTTCAGAGATTGCCTTTTATTCTTGTCCTCAAGACCAACTAAAGCCAAGAACAGGGACATCTTTTATGAGGCTGACGAAATACATGTAACGAACAAAGGTATGTAAAAAATAATTCAACAAATTTTGCTGTTAAAATTCACTGCAACATCTTTCAGTGGAGCAATACTCTGTCAAATAAAGTCCTTGGAATTTCTACAACCCCCACATATATAAGACATGAAACTACAAAATTCATTTTCTGGTATGCAACAAACAAAAGCAAAATCTGAAAAAGTGTCATGGTTTAACCCCAGCCAGCAACTAAGCACCACACAGCCGCTCACTCACTCCCCACCACCACCCAGTGGGATGGGGGAGAGAATCAGGAGAAAAAAGTAAAACTCATGGGTTGAGATAAAGACAGTTTAATAGGACAGAAAGGAAGAAAATAACAGCAACAACAACAACAATAATATGCCAATAATAAGAATAATAAAATAATTGGAATATACAAAACAAGTGATGCACAATGCAATTGCTCACCACTTGCTGACTGATGCCCAGTTAGTTCCCGAGCAGCGATCCCCCCAGGCCAACTCCCCCCAGTTTATATACTGGGCATGACGTCACATGGTATGGAATACTCCTTTGGCCAGTTTGGGTCAGCTGCCCTGGCTGTGTCCTGTGCCAACTTCTTGTGCCTCTCCAGCCTTCCTGCTGGGTGGGCATGAGAAGCTGAAAAATCCTTGACTTAGTATAAACACTACTTGGCAACAGCTGAAAACATCAGTGTGTTATCAACATTTTTCTCATACTGAATCCAGGACACAGCACTATGCCAGGTACTAGAAAGCAAATTAACTCTATCCCAGCCAAAACTAGGACAGTAATTCTCCAGTCTTTTCTGGCAAGTAACTGGACTGAGGTTTTAAGCAGCTCAGTTTCAGATTTTAAATCTCCAGACTTTCACTAAAGAGATTGCATCAAATCATCAAAATCTGATTAAAACTGAAAACGTCTGGATACTGAAGTAACAATGCGTGTTCCCTGTAACTGGCTTTGAACTTAAAGGCAGGTCAGGGTTTGCCTGTTCTTAAACAGTAATATTTGCAGTATTTTTTCAGAAAGTACCACGCAGGGTTTTGTTGTCCTGTGCTTCTGTTGACCCATACAAGGTTGCTTCTCAGGGGAAACTGCTACGACACTACTGTTTTTACAGCCAAAACACTATAGTGGGAACTTAATGTGAGTGCGGCAAAGAAACCTGATGCACTAGTTAAAAAGAAAAAGTGGCATAAATTTCCACTCCAGCTATATTTTTCTTTCTCTAAAGAGACAAGGATTTGAGTTCTTGTGGCACAGTGTTTTATAACTGGACGCATTGTCTTGGTCTTGTGAAAACTCCTCCTGTCCTTCCCTCTCCGCATTTCTCCATTCCAGCCTCTTTCTCACCATCATCCCAACTCCATCCAAATTAGCTAGGGGAAAAAGCTCTGCACATTACTATTTGTGACTTGCTTTTGCAGTTTTGGGTCCCCTTCATTCCCTGTTAATTTAGGGTCAGCCTTTCAGAAGAGCGAGGCAGCAGCATTCAGGAGAGACAGTCATACTTTGAAGAAGTCTCTCTTAATCAAATGTTCTGTTTCCTTTTTTTAGTAAACATGCCATACCAATAAGTAACTGGGGAAAGAGGAGGGAGAGGGGAGAAGATGTCAAAGATTCACTTGTTTTTGAAATGCTAATGACTGTAAGAGAATTAAAAGTATTCCTCTTATAGAGCAAACTGCCAATGTTTTGTACCTGGTACATATAGAATTAGTTTCAAAATAATTAACTGGTTACTTCTGAGACATTTTTAAAAGGATTATGCAGACCTACAGGTAAAAATTTTAAGAATGTTATTAATGTATTAGATCAGGAAATGGTGTGGTCTGTAAAATCAGACTATTTTTAAAAAAAGAGAATTCTGTTAGTGGTTTATAAATAGGAGGATGCAATCATGAGAAAATTAGATAGATTTCAGAGAGAACAACTAAAAATCATTTATGACATAATTGCAGAATATAATTCCAGAGCTGAAACTACTCCTTATTTTCTGTTACTCGGTTAATATCAAGTATTAGCATGTTGAATTATTGGCAAATACTCTTCATATTTTAAAATAACTGTTCTTGCTTTTGAATGCAGATAGAATGTTTTTTTGGAAAATGGGATTCATTTCAATTTAAATTAAATGCCAAGTAAAGAACCTATAGATCTTGGTAAGATTGGTGAACTGAAAAGTGGGGTAACAAAATCCTCTTCCACTGCAAAAAATATCAGGACTGATTTCTCTTTTGCCAGATTACACTTTAACATATTCGTCTTCATCCACATTTGCTGAGGTTTTATTTGCAAAATGAATGCATGATTTACTGTAGGACTCAGTCAAGCACTTAGAAACGCATCAGTTGTAGTCATAAAAAATATCTTAGAAAAATAAAATAAGAATAATACATTTGTGATCAAGCACTGGATGAAGGCTTAGGGAAGAAGGGTTCAGTCACTGGGTCTTTTATAGATTCCCTCTGGGCCTTTGCTAAATATCATCGCTTTAATCAGTAGTGCACTAAGAATTGCATTCAGGGGGCCACACTGCACTAAATACTCTGCAGCTACATAAAGGAAACTGAGAAGCATTTAGTTACTCTGCATCTTAGTCACCTACCTGTAAAATGAGAATATTCTGTTTTTCTTTCTCATCTATTCTCTGGGTCAGGGAGTTTCTCCTACTGTTTCTTAGTACAGCACTTAGTACAGTGGGGCTTCAAGTTAGCTCCTGTTGGTGCTAATGTGATAATCCAATAATACTTATAGTCCAGCTACAGATAGTGATACATGATGAAATTCATTGCATCCAGATTAAAACATCCACAGTGTAGATGTCTGCATCAGAACTAGCCACGCTAGGCTCTCACCTGTTTTAGAGGAGATATATCACCTCTCTAGGATGAGAAGTATTGTGCTTGAAAGAGACCTGTTTCTGTCCTTCAGCTGCTGCAAGAGTCTAGGTGAGTAGCTCACACATGGACAACTGATCCCATCCACAACACCTGTAGCCTCACAGATAGACGTTGACTGGCTGGGTATTGGGGATTCTTGATTTATATGAATCATTGTTTCTCACCTAAGACACAGGAAAGTGTATTTAGCAATTTCTATGGAAGGTAGATGTATCTGTCCCCTAATAAGATCCAGCATAAGTTGTAACAGATTTCAGAGACAGAAAGTTTTAAATAGGATTTATTTTTTTTTTAATGATGGCTGCATCTTTATGTGTATAAGAGCTCTTCAGGCAATTTTTAAAGGTTCTAATAATGCCCATGGGTGCTTCACAGTAGGTCTGGACCTCTCTTTGCAAGTATAACAACACAAAATAGACATAGTAAAACTAAATCTGTAATACCTTTGAAAAATTATTTTTGCTACGACATATAGTGACAGAATATCTTTGAGTACAATAGTGTACAAAGGTTTTATCAAAGTTGTTCAGAACAGTACGGATCACTCACTCCTGGCTTCTTCTGTTCACAAGTGAACCATACAAACTGGATTATATTTCTACAGCACTTTGAAAATTATTTGATAGGGTATCCCATTGCATGCATATGAACTATCTCAGTGGCCAAAGTTCCTCTAAGTTTGGATGGCCAAACTCTCCCAGTGAGGAAGGCCTCTCAACAGGTTGGGTAACTCATTATAACGCTGAAGAAGTAGTTGAAAAGTCTTTTTCAAAAGTAGAAATCTAATTTTTCTGACCCCTGATATTGACAGTGGCTTGAGCAGTGCTGCAAATAAAGGACCATCTCTACCAGCTCATGACCCTAAGAAGAGATATTACTGAGAATATAATTAAACAGCCGAAAGGTCTAAGCTAAAGAAATGTTATATATGATTCAAGATTCAGGTATATGCAGATACAATTACTCTGGAGAAATAAAAGAGGTCCTTGTTGGTAGGATGCATTTTTTTTCCTGTCTGGTTTTGTTATCCACTTTCCTTTCCTTTTCTCTTACCCCCCTTTTTTTTTCTTCTCTAGTCATCACATTATTTTTTTGTTAGTATTTTCCTTTGCTGTTTTTTTACCCCGCACTTCTTTTTCTTCCAATAAGGTGTTTGTCCCTTATCTAACTGGTAGTTCCTCCCCTTAGTCCTTATTAACTTATTAAGAAGTTTAGTTTTTTTGAACTCCCTTTGAAAATCACTTTGACATTAGTGATATTGTAGTGGCTGTATACAAAAATGGAGTTCAGTCTGTGATGTTTCTTCCTGCTCCTAGGATACAATTCCCCTTGATCTCAATAGTGCATTTTGTGGTAGAACTGTGGAATTCAGTTTATTTTCTTAGAACTCCATGGATAGTTTGCTAAGAGCTTTGTAGCGTACATTGTACAAAACCCTGTAATTTACACTAATTTGCTATACTCTTCAGTTAACAGCATGCTACCAATTTAAAACTGCTCTGTGCAATCTTGCAGCCGCCAGGAAAGACGAACAACTGAAATAGAAAGAAAAGGCACTGCTGGAGAGAAGTAAGGGGATGACATCAACCCTGGTGGACAATGTTCACTAGGTCTTCACCCAGAAACGATCCTATGTCTGAGGAAAAGTTAGCAAGCATTTTAGTGTTACTTTAAAAATGAAGTCGACCTAAATTCTTCAGATTGATTGATCTGTTACAAGTTTTATGTAATAAAACATTCTATAGCATCATTCCAGGGCCTCAGAAACAAGATTTTTCTGTTGAAACCAGCCATTTTTATATCAACATTGGATGATTTATGAATATGCTTTGGGGCAGAAGATAATTCTGAGAACCCAGAAAAGTATCTTGCAGAGATCTGGGGGGGGTGTATATTAAAATGTTCACTTTCCATCAATCACATCCTCATTTTCCTAATAGAAGATGATCAGATATTCAAGTCTAATCATGTGCTATGAAAAATTAATTTAAACCTAATGCATAGTAGGTTTTTTTTCACCTTAATTTTTCCCTTTTTTTCTAGCAGTGGTTTTTTCTTTAGATCTGGATTATATGGTACAGTGCCCATTTTCACAGTAGTCTCAATATCGACAGTGGTTTTATTTGGGATTTTTTAAAAGAACTGTTTTTCTTGTAAGGACTGCAAAATTTTCCTGTGGCCAAATCACTGCTAAACTCGAGATTACTATGTCAAATAGAAACAGAGGATATTTAAATGCCCCCTGCTTTAACCTTGAGAAATATAAACTGTAGTTAATGTAATTTTTTTTAGTTAAGGATTGTAGGAGCAGGCTTGTGTAATCTTTACCTTAGTGCAATAATACTAAATGAACCTGAATGTGATAGAAAGTGGAGAATGCTCTGTGAGGACTACATCTATTGCTAGAGGGAGTAGGACTTATCTGACTAATTGCAGATTTTTTATTGTCTTTTGTGGACATCCTTTAGAGTCACGGAGGCATGATTTGTAACACAGACATCAACATCTGGGGCCAAGTACAGCAACCTGCAAACGCCTGTTTCTCTCCAGTGACTTGAAAGAAAGCATAGGTTCAGTAATTGTGATACTACAGCTGCTATAGATACTACACGGCACTAGTGATGTGTAGAGACAAAGGTGTTCAGTGAGCAAAGTCCACCTTACAGCACCAGCTGGGGGACAAGTGGAGTAAAACGGAGCAGGTCACAGGTGTCCCACAGCCGTCCACGGAGGGAGAGTGAGTCAACAGAAGGAAAATAGCTGGAGACCTGGGCAGCAGAAGGCCTCTCAGATGGTCTGGTGCTTCCAGACTGCCTCCTTGCTTGCTCCTGGGGGAATACGGAGGGCTCACCTCAGCTTTTAGATGCAGGGATCCCAAAATTTGTAAGGAAACGAGAGCCTCCAGCTTGCAGCTTTCTTCCTCTTCGATATTTGAGTTGCCAAAGGCTTTTCTTTCCGACAAAGCATCTTTGCCTTGTGATCAGTCTTTAAACTCAGGCTTTATAGAACTTAGTGGCCAAACTCTGCTTGAGCTCTATTGAAGCAGTGTTTCATACCATTTACTTTTAACTGCATTAAAATACTAAAAAAGCAGAGGAATAGCACAGAAATTTTTAAACTAGTTCAAAATTTGTTTCTACGGTTTTGATGTTATTTGTCTAAGTGCTGTTCTGGATTTTTTTTTCTGTATTATGAAGTTACTTAAATTCATATTCATTTTTCTTCCAACAAAACAGAGTGTTTAAAACCCCTTATCTAACCTTTTTCTGGATATTTTCTCCATCTTTTTATTTTTACTTTGCATGCTTTCTTTTTTCTTTTTTTTTTAATCCTTCATTTTCTTTCTTTATTAGAAGCCCAAACCATTACATTTTTAAAGTGAAACCTGCATTAGAGAAATTGTAACTAAAAGAGTCCATAAGCATAAATATAGATTTAAGACATGCTCATACAAATGAGGAAAACACTCTCTTGCAACTTCATAAAATCTGTAGCTTTAACTGACCCAGGAACAAAAAGATTGAGTACTTTCTTTAGTCTACTTAAAAAGGAACATAGAATGTAGTACTTTTCCGAATATGTTGTTTCTGAGGACCTGATGGCCACTTCCATCTCCATTTGTCATGTAGAACAAGTGGCTAAATGCTAAACTTCACAGTGAATTTAACATCTCAGTAAGAATGCCTTGAGGAAATAGAAACGTGATTCTGACAATGTAATGCGATTTTAAAATTTCAGTGTATTAGATTACCTCTTCCCCCTGAGGGACTAAAAGGGCAAAAAAATTGCAACAGCTATACTTATTTTACAAAGTTTCCTGAGCAGCATCATCTCTGAAGTTAAAACTTGTTGTGGGCTACTGGGAATGCTGCCAATTCAGAATTTCATTGTAGGAGCTAAAGCTCCTACAGTGAAGTGGCCATGTGAAGAAAAAAGCTTTAAAATTCAAATATGTGAAAACCAAGCCTTAAGTGATCCTATTTTAGGTGCTTCATTTAAGAAGACAGACTCTCTATGCTTTTTCAGTAGTCTATAGGTAGAAATAGATTTCTCCTGAGCAAGATGCAGAGCACTTTTACTAGCTTTCCTCTTTTTATTTGGACTCTTGTGGAGCCAGTCGAGAAGGGCTTTGGCAACAGTTGGACCCTAAACAAGTAGCCCCTACTTATAGGGCACCTGGGTGTTGTGGCTTCAAAGAAAACATTGAAGATTAAATCTGAGTACAATGGAAAAGCTCAAAAATTGGACTTGGGTAAAACCTCCTATCTACTTCATTAAAAAATAACACTCCTTTCACAGAAATGAGATGGACAATAATCAAGAAGTGAATTAGTTTATGTATATTTTGCCTTTCTGAATAACCTCATCTTCTAGTTTGTAATAGCATATTGGTAAGCTCTAGAATGCATTGCAACTTTAAACTATTTGTTGACTGTATAATGTTATGTTATGGAAGTTAATGGCTTAAGCCAACCATTCACCTAAGATAATCTATTTCTCTAATCATCATATTGATATTTTGACCTCTCCATTGATGCATAGGAAATGGATACATTCAGTGCAATTGTGGAAGTTAGACATGTACATTATATATTACACATAAAATGAATCCTAAACCTTAAAACATTCCTTTTATATTGCAGCAATAAGGCCGAATGTCTTTATAATAAGAGAGAGATGACCAATATTGTCATCTCTTATTCCACAATCACTTTTCTTTCACTTACCATTATGATAAAGAGTCCCATTTGCAAATAGCGTGACTTTAAAATTGAACCTCACACCTGATTGGATAAATAAGGTCAATTTAGGATGAAGTAAATGAATACCATTACACTGAACATCTGTCACTCTCTTGCACTGCAATTCATCTGATAAAATGGTTAACTCTTCATCAATTTCTTGGCATAATAGGAATGAAGTCATCATAATAGAGCACTGTCATAAGATCAATGTTTCCAACTTTGAAAATAAATGTCTTGGCTCTGCCTCAGCATTAATGTGGCAGCTGGAGACCATTAACCTAAGACAACTTTTGTTTCCATTGACATTATCTCTTAATTAAGAACATACTTCTGAGCACTTTTTTGGGGAGTATCAAGTTTTTCAAATTAATTTTAAGAGTATAGACACTTGTGTTGTATAGTAATTATGTTACCTGAAGGAAGCAATTACAAATGAAAGCAAGATTTTTAGTAAGAGCAACCAAATCTTCAAAATTAAATTACAAGAAACTGCAGTGTATAAATATGAAATATTAGTAAGAAAATATGTTGAATGATAGAGTAGTGCCAATACCAATACAGTAACATTACAGAACCATAATATTCTCGACATGATCTCATGTCTCTCAAACTGTGTATGTAGAATGAATATTAATATACTCATTTAAGATATTAACCTTATTAAGATTAATGATTAGCTGTCCTGGTTTTGGCTGGGATAGAGTTAATTGTCTTCCTAGCAGCTGGTCTAGCATTATGTTTTGGGTTCAGTATGAGAAGAATGTTGATAACACACTGATGTTTTCAGTTGTTGCTAAGCAGTGTTTATACTAAACCAAGGGTTTTTCAGCTTCTCATGCTCGGCCAGCAAGAAGGCTGGAGGGGCACAAAAAGTTGGGAGGGGACACAGCCAGGGCAGCTGACCCAAACTGGCCAAAGGGGTGTTCCATACCATGTGATGTCATGCCCAGTATATAAACTGGGGGAGTGGGGCTGGGAGGAATTGCTGCTCGGGAACTAACTGGGCATCGGTTGGCAGGTGGTGAGGAATCACACTGTGCATCACTTGTATATTCCAATCCTTCTATTCTTATTATTATCATTCTATTATTGTTATTACTATCATTTGTAGTTTCTTCCTTTCTGTCCTATTAAACTGTTCTTATCTCAACCCATGAGTTTTACTTTTTTCTCCTGATTCTCTCCCCCATCCCACTGGGTGTGGGGGGGGGAATTGAGAGAGCGGCTGCATGGTGCTTTGTTGCTGGCTGGGCTTAAACCATGACAAAGACATATACATCACTGAAGTTAACACGGTTTTTATATCCTGAATTTTATTCCTTCTCTGCTTCTGGTTAAGCCTAATTTTTGAGGTAATCACAAATATGGACAACAAAAATTTATTAGCAAAACACCAAAATTAAAGAATTTTACCAGCTAATGCCATGGGCAAATTTTTAAAACCTCTTGCAATTTAGTAGTAGAAGTTGCTGAGTATTTTATTTTCATCATTGTTCTTTCATTCCTGTTTTCAAATTGCACATCTATTTTGCAATATGATTGAATATGCTGGTTATTAAAAAATAGTCAGAAATATCTACAGTAAATTACTGTTTCCCTGTTGATAGTTATGCAGTCCTGTGTTACGTTCCCTGATTCCAAGAGAGCTATACGACTTGACATAAACAGTACCATATGACTGATGTAACTAGCCAACACATAACAGATTGCCAACAGTACAAGCTGAAATTCGCTTTTGGGAGATATCCCAGTGTCTTCTTCAAAATTTGCATGTAGTGATGTTAATATACCAATAAAATCTGAGCATTGAGTACCAGTGGAAAATGAATAAGAACCCACCACAAAGATAGTTGAATAATTTTATTTTTTCCCCACTTATGCCATTGAAGTATCTCTTCAAAAGAGGAGGCAAAAATTAATACACCCAGCAACATTTATCTGCTTCTGGAGAAAAAACATATTATCAGAATGACTAGAAAATTTATGAACACCACAGTGGGTGAAATTCTTTATTCATTCAAGTAAAAGACCAACCTGCCACTGACCTTAAGGGACAAAAGAGACCACTTAATTCTAATACATTAGGAATCTCCAAGATGTGTGAAAATGTTGCCTTATGTCACGATGAAGGCAGTTCACAAGTTAAAACACAGCAGGGTATCCACCTCACTTTAATGTACACAAAACCTAATCCTGGCTGAATACCTATATAGTTACATACTGCTTTTAGTGGCAACTCTTTGTGTAGACTGTACGTGACGGCCCAGCCACCTAATCAGGGCTGTTAATTCATATGCTTAATTTAAACTCTCACTTTACTGGAATGCACATGTCTAACCTTTGACCAGATGGCCCAGCTCTCAGAGGCTTTTCCCTTGCTCTGCACATCTTCAAAAAATACCTGGACAATTACCGTCTCCAGGTATTTCACAAATTTTGAAAGACATGCTCAAAAAGGACTGGGTAGGACATGAATGAAAAAGTCATGACTTTGGCAGCTTGTAGACCTCTCATACCACTTCTGCCATAAATAACTTGGAGGGGAACAGCACAAACATCTAGCTGTTGCTGGTCAAGGCTGTGCTGAATATAACTATACTGTGGAAAAATCATTAGAATTTACCATTATTCATAACTGCACTCAGCTATCCGTTGCTAGTCATAATAGTCAAAAGATCTATCATAACAATGTGAGGAAGTGTATTTGGAAAAAAGCACAGTGTGGATCAATGTATACACCAAAATATAAATACTCATTTTTCTTGTTATTTTCACTAGCAAAATGTGTTGAAATTCTTCCTTTTACCACTGAAGTTCTTATGCTTATTTATCACCAATAAACAAGAGGTTGCATATAACTCCCACCTTCTTCACAAAATTGTCTTCCTTTACTAGACATTAAATTCCTGCTTTCTTTTGGTTATACACTTTCCCCCAAAATCCATGTGAAGAAAGAGGTACTAGTGTGAGATCATGATCTAACAGGCTGTTTTGGAGAGACAGTAAGTGTGCAAGAATTTGAAATAATCTCTATTTGTAAAATTTAAAAGAGATTTGTTTCACTATAGACCTAACTTTGCCAGTGTGAACCATGGCAGGACTCTGCTGAGCTCTATGGAATTTGTAAGACTTAAGAGAATTTATTTTAACTGAGTGACAACGGGCAAAGTCAACTTCAGACTAAAATTAAAAATTATAAATATATACTGTTCATAGTTATGTCTACTACTTCATTAAGACCTCAATGCATAAAAGCCTGAGAATCCAATATTCCATTTTGTAAACAATTTTCACTGGAAAAATTCCATGTAAATGAATGGCACAAAGTCTGGTGACACAACCAAAGTCAGCACCTGAGTCTGGTAAGGTTTGAGGACTGCAGGGCTATGAGAATTTTCTTTATGATGATCCTTTGACTGTAGAATGAAGGAATATAAGCATCAAAGTGTGCTTCCATCTGCATCTATTAGATATTAATATGTCACTGGAAGACAACAGTGTTGTGTCTGTGTTTGGATTGAGAAGTTCAGGTTTTAAATACATTGTGAAAAGCTTTCCAAACGAAAAGGGAATTACTGTCGCACAGCTTCAGGACAAAATTTGCCTTAGAGTGACATCTATACTAGTGAGTAAAACAGGGCCCTGAAGTGGCCCCGGTGATGCTGCCCAAGGTCATGGGTATTGCCCAACTGTTAGCATGGTTCTTGGTTCAGCTCCAGGCTGTGCAAGGGGTCCCAGACAGTGCCAGCCTACAGCACAGGGAACGGCACGTCCCACACGCTCTTCCCACCACTCCATTTCTGCATAAGGGAAAAAAAATCTAGTCGGGTGGGTGTGAGCTGTGCCGTGCCTTTAAATCTTAGGGCCAGAGAACGGTTACAGGTCTGCATTTTTTAATATTATAGACACAGTCACAGTCCTACAAGATGATGTCTGCATTGTGCTTCTTCTAGAAATGGCGCTTATTCAAGTGGCTGTACACTTCCAATCAAACCCATCAGTAACTCAGCAAAAATTTTTCTCAGGTGTAAATATCCTTACACAATCTTGAAAAATACTAGGAACTCACTCATTATTAATACTTTCTCTTAATGCTAACTTGTTTCCTCTCCAAGCTTGACATAAAACAAATTAAACGTAATTCTAATTAGATTTTTTTCCCCCTTTTAAAATATGTCAATATTCTAACAGATTACTTGTATTTAATATAAGCTGAATTCAGCTGGGACCATAGATACACTTTTTTATTTCCAGAAGCATTTTAAGTCACCTCACAAGGTTGATGTGGATTGTAGCACAAAGAACTTTCAGAAATCTTGATTCCAGGAATGCCCCAAGAACTTTGTTTGCAGATGCTGCTTCTTCAAAAGCAAGAGGAAATATTATGGAACCACTTTAATCCTGAGACGGCAGCTGCCAGGAGTCTTGTCTTATTCCAGTGAGAAATGAATTAGTTAAACAGAGCAATTTCCTTTGTGTATCTCTATTGCAAACACCTAAATCCAGAGGGAGCAGGCATGGTGGTTTAAAAGAGAAAAGAAGCAGTGCTAATTGAGACTGACAATTCCTTTCGTCATGGGGAGATTTTTAACAGAGTTTAATGGGCTTTAAAGAGAACAAACAAGACCTTAGTATATTGACACTTCAGTTGCTTCCTTTATTAGCTCTTTGTAAACCTAAAGAACTTACAGTGACATGGGAAACTGGATTCAGTTTAAGATTAGAGCTTTAGGGTTAAAGTTTGCACAGCAGTTTAGATCCCAAATGTCGTTTTGACAGCTGAGTGCAAAGTGTGTACCTTAAAAACACTCCTCCAGCTCTGGCACTTAAGTATCTACTAGGAAAGCTCCTGGGCAGCCACGGTTCTGCGGCTGGCCCTACACATGGCTTGTTTCAATGGCTTTGGTGCCAAATTGTCTGGCATCAGCCCCAGTGGAAACACAGACTAGGTGATATCTCACAACAGTTGCTGGGTGGGATCATCCTTAAAACACTGCAAAAATCTATTTAATTCGTAAAAAGTGGAGCATTTTAAAAGAAAAACTGGAAGTGTGCCAGGTTCTATTGCCTTTTAGCTCAGTGGGTAGAGACCAACTTAGATGTGGGGGGTCTTGGTGTGGGTCCTCTGCCTGCCTGGGGTAAGCAAAGACTGGTGGCAAGATATCCCAATTACTAGGCAAATATTCTACCCATGAGAAGGGCTGGGGAGGGGTAGATAGCATGGGCATCCTTCTGATGACACCATGCTGGTGGAAGAGCCAGGAGGATTTTCCAGTGTATAAATATTGTTGGGGGTTAGGGACCAAGGTGTTTGGTAATTTTAGGACCTGGCCAGCATCGGAACTAAAGGATCTGCAGAACTTTCTTGGTAGGACTCAAAATACTTCAGATGTCAGATCACAGGAGAGTAAGGATTAGAGGATACAAATTTTGAATTTATGTCCCCAACTATCACTTTGGTGTCCTAGCCCAAAATGTACGGAAACCTAATATGAGATGAATTAGAAAAAGACTGAGATGAAGTCACTTCTTACTGATAATTATATAGTACTTAGTTTCGTTGTTTCTGATTTTTTTTTAGTTTCTCATATTATTTAATTAATACAGCCCTTAAGGTTCATTTATACTTCATGTAAATCAAATATAAATGAGCTGGAGATATTACCATGGGAAATGGAATGAAATTAATTAATATATTACTTGATTAGTTCTTATCATTAGCTATTAATAATTAGCTTTTTTCCTGTACAATTAAGAGATGCCTGCACTATAGGAAAAGCCATAAAAAGTTAGTGTGTTTTGTTAAACACTATTCTTGGCCTCCAGATACCCCAAATTACCAGCTATCATAGAAGGATTCACACTCCTTAACAGCATGAATCGTACAGTTAGTCAGGTGCCCTTGCTAGGGTGTTATTTCTCAATGGTATATTGATTACCAGGGACAATCAGTATTCTCACCAGAAAGTGCTGAGATTTTGGGGATGTTAAACAGATGCAGGTTTGTGCACGAACCCAGCCCGGTAGTTAAACACAGGTTCTGAGGACAATATGTCACCTGTTGGAAGTATTCCTGTGGAATTTTCTTCTCTCATCATTCATGCTCATTTCTCTCATTCATCTTCCTTCTCTCAGATAAGGTCTGACACATAAAGCGGCATTAAATAGCATGACAGCCAACCATACCGAATCAATCTTTCGAAGGCTGTATACCCCAAATACTACTATGTTACACAGAACCAATACAGAACATCAGAACATCAAGAAGACACCTGAGTACTCCCTCCCCCCATGGTGTGATTTCTGAAATTAAAAACTTAATGATTATGCAACAAGCTTTCACTATATTGGTGCATTTTGTCTACTAATAATGTCCTACTGTGAATAACATACTACTAAAGAAAAAACTGATCAGTGAAAATATTTTACACCTTATGAATTGGAATTGGTACAACGAATGCCTAGCTTATAAAAATATCTATTCACTTTTATTATACACTGTGTATGGTAGACATATGTACTTTGACAGAGGCAAAGCAAAATATTGTAACCATAACCTATGTAAACATGTCCTGATTTCTCTTTTTTTTTTTTTTCCAAAGATGGTTAAATACTAAATGTTCTAGAGAGTATACTTAGACAATTTAGAAATGTCATGCAGGAAAATTAGAGCTATGTATGTTAAATGGAGTCTTTTTAATGGAAGACTTTTTGAATCAGCATCTTAAAGACTTTTAAAATTATATCACTAACAATACTGAATAAGTTAATTTCCTCTCAATAAAACTTCAGTTTTATGGGGAGTGACATTTGCATTAGTCTCCAATCATTATAAGCACTGTAGAAAAATGGGAAATATATTTTAAAATAGCTCAACACTGCTATCACTTCATCAAGAAAAATTCACCATGAAATATGCTGTTCCCAATGGAGAGCTAGTACAAGAAAAAGCCTACTCCGTCCTTGCAAGTGTCATGTTTAATGAATGTATTTGACAAATTCTGAGATCTTTAGTAATACATAGCGACACAGAATGATTGAGGCAGACTATTAAATATATTCTTACTATTCAGGTTCAAATTAAACTGCATGAATATACAGAACAGGTACACATTTCATTTCAACTGGTGATATGAAAATCCCAGAGCAACAAGTTTATCAATTTATGCACATTGCAATTAGAATGTGTTACACTGTCCTATCAAAGATGGAGTTTTAAGAGAAAATTAAAGAATCTCCATTTCTTGCTGGGTACATTAAAATGAAAACTGTGTAGTGAGTAGGGCATGTTGTTAACACACAGACATTATCACTATATCTTAAGTGTCCCCCACAATTTGTGAATAATGAAAAAACAACAACTGTCTTTAGGAAGGACTTGGCATTTGCCACTTCTGGCCATTGATTGAGATGAACAAGAATATTCCATTATGTATTTCCAGAAATGACTTGCACTTAGACTTCTATATGGACTTAATGGTTTCAGCTTTTTCTGTGTTAACTGCTGACAACACGGATGCTCAAACCCCCAAGTTTTCATTGACTTAATGTAAGTTTAGTGTAGGTTAATAATTTAACAAATGGGAAAAATGCACTTTTTGATTAGCATAAAAATTCGAGCTGTTGAGTTTTTAGGAGATACAAATAACAAAATAGCCAATTAAACCATGCTGAGCTTTGACTTGGTAATTTTTTTTTCTTCCTTTGCACCTTGGGTAGGGTTTTCAAAATCACTGAGTAATGGGCAATTTCACACAATTCAATGGCTGACCTTTTATCACTGGAAATAAAGTTAGGCCAAAAATTAATGCTTTTGAAATACTATCTATACCCATCTGGATCCAAAAGAACAAAATGAGTCTTTGCTCATTGGATAATTTTCTGCCTTTCTTACCCCATTTATGTTTATACATTTGGGATTTGAAGCAATTTCTGTGTATTTTATATACATAATAGATATGATGAAAAGGCTGTTGACACCTCGTACAACTGTGAGAATAAAAATGTACAAAGAATAACACCCAAAAGAAATTTGTTGCCAACTTGAAGAATTTTGTTTAAGTAAATCCTTAATATAAGGATCCTTTACTTCCTGAATCTACTCCGAACCTTTGCTATAAAAGCCTTGACTATAATGTGCTTCAATATTTGCATTTCTGCAGAGCAAAGCATTATTGTTATTAATATACCCAAATGTATGAAAATGCATAGTTAAAATAATTTGGTAAAAATTCTACTGCAAGCAATGTACTTTCCATATGGATTACTAATAATAAAAGAATGATGCTCTTCAATGATTAAATGTTGCACTATACGGTATTACAGAGTAGCAAGCAGAATATTTCATATACTGCACATTATTTTTCCTTTTCCTTATTTAAATCTTTCTAGTAAGCACATACCATGACAGCAGGAAAAACAATGATGACTGAATAGGCACAGATACCACTAGATCATTCTTCCTCTATTAAAACCATATTGCATGTTGCAATGATGTTCTGGCTGCTCAGTGTTATTTCTGGGTCAGCATCATATCTCTCCAGGAAAGGTGTTTTTGCTGTTGGCCTGACTTTCCCTCTTTCTGATTTAACTGACATAGTTGAAATCCTGCCAAGGTGAGAGAGCATTTCAAGTTCAGCAATGAGAAAAGCAGCTTGGGTAAGTGCCACGAACAAGCAGCTTTCTGAGAGAGATATGGAGCGGAGATTGAATGCATGATATTCTTGAAATGAGGAAGACACGCACATTTGCACAGTGAATATGGTTCTACCCCTTTTCTCCTCTTTCCCTCCCAGAGGAAATAGAGATCAAAGAACATGTATTATGTTGTATTTCATTCCTCCCCAAACACTACTCTAAATTTTGAATTAAAATCTGAAGATGGAAATATTTAAGTAGAGTAATTTTTATGGTAAATCCTATGTATAGACAAACTTCTCAAGGAAAATAATTCACTTGCTTCAAGGTAAAATGAGATTTTCTTCAGACAAGCCCAGAAAAGAAAGAACTATCATAGCATTTAAGAAGAAAACAGTGCTGTTTCAATAATACCTCCTTCTGTTTCCCTTATTAGCAAGACAATCTAGGTACTAGGTACATTTTAATTATTATTGTTGTTTATTTATAAAACCTTGAAGCAGGTTCCTGTGTCCACTGCACTAGGTGTTGTGCAAATAGAAGAACAGAGGCAGGCAATTTAGATTTAAGGCAGCTCATTGGCAAGTGCAGGCAGACAGAGACTGCAAAGGCACAACGAGGTGATGTTAGTCAGTATGAGTGACAACAGTTTTGTCAGGGGTTGTGTAAGCATTGCGGCAAAGGAAAGGCAGAATTTGTGATTTGAAGGAAAACAGCGAGGCAGGTTGGCAGGTACTTATGGGACGTACCTTTAGGTTATGGATGAAATCACGAAAGCGCATATTGGAAAAGTCTGCTGAGAGTGTGAGGGAACCAGCTGGGGATATATGTGTCTGGGTGACTATGTGCATCTGAACAGTCCTAAAACCACAGAGATGTTATATTTATGGCAGTCAATAAAGTGGCCCAGCGACAGAATACAGTATGATATGGTGACAGTCACTGTCATTTTCAAGGCTACATAAAAAGCTTGTTTTAGCAATCCAGGCATAAATTGAACAGTTTAACTGGGGAGGGAGTGTGTGTATGTAGAAAAAAACACCTGTGTGATTTATATTTTCATTTGAAAAGAAGTTCGCCAATACATTTCCTCCAGTAAAAAACAGTTAGGCTAGGGTAATAGACCTTAACAGAGATCTGCACATGGATCTTAGTGTGTACTTAGTAATACTAGTCAAAAGAAAGAAACAACACTTAAAACTCTCAAAGCTTCCAATCTGATATTAAAAAACTACAGTGAGGTGAAACACAGCAAAAGCCTGTGACACATGATTTCTCCAAGAATAAATAAACATTTTTTGCCAGAGGCTTTCAGCTAACAAGGAAGAAGACAAGACTGAAAGCCAGAGCAGCGCCTAGTGGGCATGCTCGAGGACAGTTGCAGGCCAGCAAGAGCTTCAAGACAGCTGGGCAAGGCGGTAATTTTATAGAGGATGGAAGAAAAGGAGTGGGAGGGGGCGGGAAAAGGAAAAGCAGTAAGACCGTAAGAATGTTTGGAGAGAAAAATAGGATGCAGATCGGCGATGGGAGTTTTCTTAAAAGCTTTTTTGTCTATCACTTTTTTTTTTTTAAACAGAAGTCATCATTGTGTAGCTGTGATTATTTCTGTGGTCTTCATTTCAGCAGTTACAAAGGGTATGATCTCTTCAGTACAACTTGTTCATTGCGCTGGCTCAATTCCCAAAATAGCCTCCCAATCAGGGTCAAATATAGTTGTGATTTGCAGTCTGTATTGACTGACGAGCCAGCTGACTGAGACAGCTGGTACACGATAGTCAGGCTTTAAGGCATTCCATAATTTCAATTTAATTTCAAAGGGTACACTGTAAGTAGGCACAAAATAAATAATTTGCATGAGGACAAAGATAAACTCCTGAAATAACTACGGTATTCATAAATTATACAGTTGTAGAACAGCCTCTCATTATTTTTTATTGTCTGAGCATAGTAGAGTTGGTGTCAGTATAATACTGTAATATACATACAGTATCATTACAAATACATGTGCAGAAGGTTTACTGGTAGTATTATTGGTACAAATTATGAGGAAACACCACCTATGTTGTGTTCATGTACATGGTTATGTGTATGTATAAAACACATCAACAAACTCCACAGAGTTTAAGAAGCCCACTTCACCCTTACCATTATCAAATATGTATGTTAAAATATGCCAACATCTATGGAGCCAGCTTCACTGAAACTGAGCTGTTAAGGGTTCATTAGCTAAACATAAAATTGGGAGCGTATTTCAAAGGCCACTACTTTTGCAGGCTGTCACTTATTCCAGTCGTAAAGCCACCTCTGTTCTATACAAATCCTGATTAGAAATATTCACAGATAACAATTATTTCTGTCTGTGACATGGAATCATGAGCAGAGAACCTCTTTGTACTGAGTTGCTAAGCCCACAACAACTCAAGCAAACATCTCTTTCTTTGATATTTGGTGAGGTTTTGAGAAACCTCAGATCTAACTAATTCTAGTCCAGGTGGAGGATATTTGGGATTTTTAGGAAGTAGGCTTTTGGGACAAATCCAAAAGACAATTAGGAGGAACTAGAGCATAATAAGTAGAAATAATGAGGAAAATTAAAAGCGTTCCTCTATAGTCACTGACTGAGAATGGATAAACTCTCCTACAAAGGAAGGCAGACCCTTACTTTTCTGATATTCTAAACCTCACGTACAAGCAAGAATACAAAACCTCTGCAAAGTTGAGGATTCGGTGAGATTTTGTCTTTGTGGTTTCTCCCCAGCTTGTATTTCAAAACCAAGCAAAGCCTGATTATATGTCTTTGGCACGTGAGTGCCAGGGAAGAGAACGACATGTGAAAAATGCCTTCCCCTTTTTGCAGGGGTGACAAGCCGGGCACAATGGCATCACTTCTTTGTTTGCTATGTGACAGGAGACCTCCGTGCCAGGCCCTGGGAGGAGGAGCACAGAGCTCTGGGGCTGCTGTCTTGGGGGCTGAGCAAGAACCTACCCCCAGCGTGGGGACGGGAAGCCCCACCATGGACCTCAGCTCTGGGGAAGCTGCATGAGGCTCCCTCAGGCTTTTTGTCTCCGTTTTTTGAGTCAGACAAGGCAACTCCATAAAATGGGTCGACAGACTATAAACTTGAAAGGCAAGAGGACAATTAAGAAGCCTGTTGTGTTTCTGTTCAAGTCAATGACCAAGGTGGATTGGACTCAAGATATGACCAGGAGGCACTGAAGACAGAATTGTCCATATACTTAAATATCATTCTATTAAAAATAAACCCACCCCTCTTTGACGGCTGCTGTTTCAAAAAATCTCTCAAAAAGGTCAAATCATAAGCTGGCATATGGAAGCTTTCTCATAAAATAAATAATACATGGAATCCTCTTAGAGATAATGAGACAAACCATTACTTCTGGAAAAATTTTTTTTTCTCCATGCAAATATTATGATCTTTAATAATTATGTTAATTTGTCATTTATATTCACAGCTCATCTTGTAAAATCATTATATGTCTTAACATTAACTTTGATTGCATAAATATTACATTAACTTTGATCACACAAGTATTGCACAATCACCATTTTAAATAGTTATGAAGGTGACTGAATAGGTTCCAATTGAGTTTAATTTAACTGGATTAGGAAATATTTTTCCTTTGATTTTAAAATAATACTTTTGATTTAGTTATTTTATATACAGACCATTGAAGTTTTTATTCTTTTATTAACTCATATAAAAATGCTCACAGGAGCAGTTTGAGGCTGACTGCTACTTAATTACCACATCATAGCTATATCTTCCCTTCTACAGGATAACCCAGAAACAAACTCAGGTCCTGATGCAGCAGCCATTTTAACGCTTGTATATCATAAGCATGTGATTAATTGCTGTGATTAAATTCACCTGGACTACTTTGCTGTTAAAGGTTTCTTCCACGCTTAAGGCCCTCTATTTTTTTGGGTAGGTTTAAGCATGTGTTTAGTCCTTTGCTGGACCCCGGCTGTAGCAAGCTCGTGCTGACAGAATTTCCAGCCAATTCCTCTATGGCATGGAGGGCTTTGATGCCTCTGAACAAATGGTAGGATATTGATTTACAGAAACTGCGGCCTTTTACCTTATGTGACCAGCAAAGCAAGCTGCCCAAAGCGGTCTTGAATGTGTATTAACAGAGTCATGGGGCATATAGGAAGTTCCTGTAAAGTAATGCCGATATCTTAAATGGCGGTTTGTTCCCTCAATACTTTGGGGAGAGAGACCATGGGTAGAAGAATGCGATTTACTCATCTAGAGTGCCCGTTTGATTCACTTACCTGGCCTTTTAGACCATGAGATTGGACTGACTCCTTATCCCTTGCTCAGGTGATGTTCACCCTTCACGAGTGATCCCTCCACGGTGTCCATGGCGGGACATTGCACTTGTGGAGAAAGAGCAGAACCACATTCCTTATTTCTGGAGGCGCTACCCCTGGATACAGCCTCACTTTGGTTGAAAAGGGTCAAAGAACCCTCCGTGTCTGCCAGCCTTATTTAAGAATATAACCCTTTTTTACATAGTTATATATCATCCTGGCAAACCTCTCCTGGGACAGCAAACATGCTACGCTAACACACTCTTCTGCAGTATCTGGGAATTCTTTCCTCAGATCTACATTACCTTCTTCCCTCTGCAAGTCCAGTACCATAAACTCCTCCTCTCCTTCGTTGGACAGGTTCATATTAGCAAGTCCCAGGCAGCTCTTCAGTGGTTCAAATCTCTCAAGATACCACAGTTCTGATCTGAGCACAGTGAAGACTGAATGAAAAGGAGAAAATAGTCCCAGATTTATTAAACATCATCCTTGGTTTCTCCATGATCTGTTTCCCTGCTCAGAGCTGTTGCATGCCACTTCTGGACCAGTCTCTCTTTTTTCTCCTATCTGGCTTCTGGAGATTTTCGCAATTTGCAAAGCTGCTCTCTTCAAGAACAATTGGGTGGGGTTTCTCCCCCCCCTTTTCTTTTTCTTCCAGAAAGAGAACTGGAATCTCTTCAGATTGCCACCTCATCCCCCTCCTTTCAGCCCTTCTCTCTGCTCTGTGGCAGCCCAGGTGTGGAAGTCTGTCAAGCACAGAGGCTGGAATATATCAAATAGGGTTTTCTATTGCAACTAGCTA
>NC_134198.1:8758423-8760923 GCF_964188355.1 Buteo buteo | reverse complement strand
CAGCAGTACCGAGAAAACTTTCGTGAAATGAAAGTAAAGCTTTTGCAGACACCCAATCTAGAAAACTTACGGGTTTTGATCTTTCTTTTGCACTCCCAAGGCCAACTAGCAATGGATTGGGAATCGTTCATAGAAAACAAATAGTGGAATAAAATTTCCCCTTTAACAGTTATTTTTAAAACCTTTCCCTTCCCATTTTGAAATAATACAGTATGCTGTGCTTAATGTGCTACCACTTGCTTCCATTCAGAAAAAGTGTCTCTCTCACTCTCATCATTCTTATGCTGTAATTAACAGTACCAAGAAAGCTAACATTAAAATCCTGAAGAATGTAGCTCTGCTCAATTAGAGCAATTCACAGTCTTGAAAACAATTTCCTAAGCGGAAGAAAATTCAAGAGGCAATAACCAAAACCCCCAGATATTTCTGTATATTTGGCAAAATAAAACTCTGCCTCAGTTCATAAGTGTGACTTACATAAAATAAATCTGACATTTGTTAAGTGTTTGTAATAATACCGAATGCACTCAAAACAATATGCGCTATGAAGCTTGATATATTTTGAACAGACCAATTTAACAAGTAACAAATTTCAAACATACTTAATTCAAATAAACACTCTGTAACACTGAGGCTAGTTCACTTTGCAATATTTTAGATGAGTACCTATGCTGAGTTATGTATTTTATGCAGGTAATGTGTGTAGAATAGCAGTTCAAATATTTACATATACAAAATATGGGTGAAAAAGGTCTTTAGGAATCTATTTGTGTATATTTTCCCTCCTAGGACTTTAATGTAAGCAGCAAGGGTTAAGATTTGAGTAAACATACAGGGCTAAATTCTGCTCTGCACCCATTCAACTTTATTGACTTCTGAGGAGTTTCATGGGGATATAAGAGACAAAGATTTGAGCTGCCATGTGCACAAGGTAATGTCAATAATCCTCTATAATATCTAGTTACTATTAAGTTTATAAGACTGCCTTTGTTTATTTCAGTTAGGGTTTATTGCCACTTCATACATAGAGAGTTTGGGGGGTAAAACGTCAGCCAAAATGTTTAGTTATTTTTTTTTTTCTTTTCTCTCACTGTTTAGAGAATTGGACTGAATCTTATTTTGGCTGTTGTTTATGTGTTTTGGTTTGAGAACTTGGGACTTCTTCCCTCGTGGAATAAGTACTATACAGGGCTTTTCCTGTAGAAATGAGCACCATCGTATTTCCTTTTATAACTTGATGAAGGGAACTAACCACAAACATAGATGTGAAATGTTTACATATGTGATAATGCTCCACATATAAAGAAAAAAACCCACCCCTATTTACAGCAAAATGTAGTCTTTATCGAGCCAGGCCATTAGGGTAATGATACAAAGAACTGAAATACATGTACCGTGCTCCCTTCCATTTAACGTATTAATGCTGTCACCATTATCAGGATGCAGCAATTTCAGTGCAGTCAGAAGGTGGCTCTAGTGCTTTAATTTTGCTACTTTGCCTACCATAAGATCCAAGGAGTAGAAATTACTTTTGTGCTACATTTTTTTTTTCAATTTAACTGATGTTCCAACTGGAACACAATATTTGATTTTATATATCAAACAACTTCACACTCGCGGAGATGCGCACACTCACAAATTTTCTGCTTTTGAAGGTTCAGCTGACTAGATGACAAAGAACAACAACAAACCAAAACAGGACAAAAATTTAAAATATTAAAGTTACAGCTGACGCCTCCGAAACACTTCCCATCAACACACCGAGGCATAGGTAACCCCTTCCACTGATACCATGAAGAAATCAGAACTTCCCTCCTCAACTCTGGCAAATCAACCTTTGCCATCTCTGCGGCAATTGCTGGTTACCGGGGCAATTCTTTTGGGGTGGAAGTCACTTCAGGTGTATAAAGGCAGATTAATCAGGCTTTATGGGGATGAAACACAGAGGGAACGTATGGACGGGAGATGGTCACGCCTGCCCAGGTTAGAGAGCTGCCGCTTGCTCACCTTCCCAGCACGGTGGTTGTGCCTCCTTCTGATGGGTCGCGGCCATGGAACGCCTGCCAGCACAGGCTCTCCCCACTGGTTTGTCCCCATTACTTCTTGCCGGTCCTCCGCAGCCTGCCCCGTATTCTGGTTTTGTGTCCCCACTCCTGATCGCCCCCTCCAAGGTGGCCTGGAGAGCTCGCCTGCCTGCTCTCAGCTTGGACAGCCTCGTGCACTATGGAAAGTTTTACACCACTCTTACACTTTTTTCCCCCTCTTATTATCATTACCGTTATTGTTCTGAGAGCAGCCCCTAAAAGGAGACTTATAAGACCACATCAACATGTAAGCCGTTGACCTTGCCTTGACATATTTGCAGTCCTCAGAAAATATTCAAAGTTTCACCGGCATTTACGTGAAATATTCCTTTCGACGGGATGGCTCAAATGGGTCACACAGGATAGGGCCAAACCTTTTGCTACTCTAACTACAGAGATACGTTTTTATGGGTCTG